>NW_027033715.1:0-6696 GCF_034236695.1 Oncorhynchus nerka | reverse complement strand
TTGTCTGTCCTATATATATTTGTTGACACTAAAGTATTTCCATACTTCCATTCATTTAAAAAAAAACTGGTACGGGGTTACCTTGAGGCGAGTTTCGTGAGTCTTGTAGGCGTCATACAAAACCACCCTCCTGTATCTTAAAACAATTCCATGTCTCAGTTTAGAATCTTTGGAGGGTTCATTCTAGAACCCTCTATGTAGAGTTCCACCAGCCTTATTACCCTTTAATTACCCACAACCTTCATTCAGAATGATTGCCAGGGTAGAGTAGATTTAATACTGACACTACCTCAATCATCTCAACTGGAACAACCATCTCAGTAACGGGTTAAATAAATTCAATTACTAGTAGATTGGATTAGTTTGGAAAACTGTTGTCTTTGTGTAGTATAAAATGGATCAACCAATCACTGAAATGTTACAGATATTACAGTAAAACAATTCTGTAAATCTCTCTGCAATGTAGGTGTTTGTGAGAGTCTTAGTTATCGATGGTGGGGTTATATTAGTTTGTAGTCCAAACCGTAATGAAATTGTAATTGACATTGTAATGAAAAGACCGATTTTCGGGATGTCTCCTGGCCTGACAAACACCGCTGTAGCTAGGCCGCAGAAGCGACATCGGTGGATGCGGGGGATTGAAATGCAGCATGTGCCAAAAAATAGCTATCTCTAGCTTAAGGATGGATTTTGATGGGGAGGCCTGTTTTGTCATGGGCAGCCCTATTGAGGGCTCTCACCCTTTTTAAATAGTCAACACATTAACATCAACACGCCACAGGATATACCCATTGGACTTTGGGCTCTGCTGGGAGTTTACCTCATAGCCTATGGGATATTCATTGAATATTTAATGGAGGAGGATGGTAAATGTGATCTGCATAACATACCAATAGACATACCTTTATATTCCTCCTGATACCTTCAAACGCAGACACAAAAGTGAGCAGCTCATTCATCTGCACCCAATACATCTAGCCTTCAAGATAATTATTATAGCATAGATATTCTTACCTCTGTTGATTCATATCCATTGAATTTTGTCCAATCTCGGTTTTAGAAATATTTGTACAAATATGAAAAGATAGATGGTATCATCATAAAACAATATCAATTTTGATCATACATGGGACAAACCTTACCTTAAACTGAGGAGATCTTTACATTTTTCTGTTAAGTGGCTGCACCTACTGTCCTTTCAAATTAATATCCATATGTTTCAGTTGGACAGTTAGGTTCCAGCAAGAACCCCCACCAACTAAGGCAGTTCCTCGGTGAATCCCACCTCCTATGGGGTTCTTGGAAGAACCTTTTGGGGGCCATTTTCGGTGCCAAAAACCCTGATGTTCTTGAAAGAACTTAGAGGATCTTAGAAGAACCCTTGTTGAACCTCTAATTTTTAGAGTGTACAGGGATGTTGTACCGTCATAGTATGGGGGAGAATATAACGAGTAAAAATATGTCTGGAAATGTTATTCTAATCAATTCTAAATTAATTATAGTTAAATATCACAAAATTCCACGAAAACAAAACACTAAATAAATATTCAAATATAATATTTCAAGAAGATCTATATGCATATTCCCATGAAACAGATTGACATGAAATGATTGACATGCAGTGTCACACCCTGACCATAGTTTGCTTTGTATGTTTCTATGTTTTGTTTGGTCAGGGTGTGATCTGAGTGGGCATTCTATGTTGGATGTCTAGTTTGTCTGTTTTTGTGTTTGGCCTGATATTGGTTCTCAATCAGAGGCAGGTGTTAGTCATTGTCTCTGATTGGGAACCATATTTAGGTAGCCTGTTTTGTGTTGGGTTTTGTAGGTGGTTGTTTCTGTGTGTGTGTTTGTTTCACCACACAGAACTGTTTCGGTTTTCACATGTATTGTTTTGTATATTTGTAGTGTTTTCTCTGTATTCGTCTTGATTAAAGATGTTTAACCCTAACCACGCTGCGTTTCGGTCCACCTCTCCTTCCCGGGAAGAAAACCGTGACATGCAGTTAGAACATTTCACCTGAAAAACGTGAAGAATTATCATTCACCATTGACAGTGATGGCCTATTTTGAACTGAGGTATGCCTAACTGTCTGCGACGGCATTACAAATATACATTTTTCTTGAGACAAAAGACCTGTGCTTTGGCATAGGCAGATGTTGCAATTGGAGGATGAATTTTATGCCTATTCTACGGTGATATTCAATGGGCTATATCTGTCGGTACAATGATGAGAAATGATGACCTCATAAATAATTGCTCTCCCCCTAAAACGTTAGGTGAGGGATTGTTGCAGTCACTCATTAGAGCAGTTCATAGACTGCTTACAGGGTAAGGGAAACAATATCTACATACATCATTTAACTGAACATTACATTTAAACGGTTACTACCTTTAATACACTACAAGTGAAGTTGTCCAAATACTTACAACTTCTTCAAAATGGGGGAGGGGGGACTTGATTCATAAGTGGAATTCATTTCTTAACACTGTTCAAATCAAATCAAATGTATTTATATAGCCCTTCTTACATCAGCTGATATCTTAAAGTGCTGTACAGAAACCCAGCCTAAAACCCCAAACAGCAAGCAATGCAGGTGTAGAAGCACGGTGGCTAGGAAAAACTCCCAAGAAAGGCCAGAGAGAGTATCTCTACCTCTCCTGCTGTCTCTAGAGAGTTGAAAACAGCAGGTCTGGGACAGGTAGCACGTCCGTGATAGTCTGTAGACCCTGCCTCATACGTCTCGTGTCTGAACAGTTGAATTGCGCCTCCACTTTGTCTCTCTACTGACGTTTTGCCTGTTTGATTGCCGAAGTTGTCCAAATACTTATGAATTCTTCAAATGGGGGGACTAGATACATAAGGTGTCTTCATTTCTAAACTGTAAAACAGATACAGTGCATTCAGAAGTTATTCACACCCCTTGAATGTTTTCAATTTTTTTTTACGTTACAACCCTATTCTAAAATTGTTTGTTTTCTCCTTAACAAAAAAAGTGGAATTCAAGGAACATTTGATTAGAGTGTTTTCTACTGTAACGATGTGCGCTGAGAGTCGGCAATTAAGTTTAGGGAGTGAGTGTTTTAATAAATAAACACGACATGATACAAAATAAACAACAGGAACAACGTGCAGACATAAAACAGAAACAGAAACAATGACCCCTGGGGGAAGGAACCAAAGGGAGTGACATATACGTATAGGGAAAGTGATGGAGTCCAGGTGAGTCTGATGGTGCGCACCATAACGAGCAGCCTGGTGACCTAGAGGCCGGAGAGGGAGCACATGTGACATCGGGTCTCCATGGAGCTGAGTAAATCTGTTTTTAGTTCTCTCTCTAAACATTTTTGGAATCACTTACAAAAACCCTGATGATAAATTAGTTCACCGAGGTGTACATGTTTTTTTATTGATTGGTTTAATAACTTGTTAGTAATTGGCTGTGATGTTAATGATGTTCTATGTTTTCATTATTATTTTGGTTAGGCCAGGGTGTGACGAGGGTGGTTTGTTTAGTTTTTGTATTGTCTAGGGGTTTTTTATGTCTAGGAGTTTTTTGAAAGTCTAGGTGTTTATATGTGTATGGTTGCATAGATTGGTTCTCAATCAGAGGCAGCTGTTTATCGTTGTCTCTGATTGGGGACCATTTTTAGGTAGCCAGGTAGGTATTTTGTGGGTTCTTAGTCTATGTTTAGTTGCCTTTATGTACTAGCCATAATAGCTTCACGGTTCATTTTGTTGTTTTGTATTAGTTTTGTTCAGTGTCTGCTTCTTCCATTAAAAGAAGTATGTACGCTCACCACGCTGCGCCTGGTCTCCTCTATATGATGACCGGACAGAAGAACCCACCAGAAAAGGACCAAGTAGGGTGAAAAGGAGGAGCAGCGTTTGGATGAAGCAGACAACATGGACATGGGGACGAAATACTGGACGGTAAACGATTCTGGACGTGGCAGGAAATATTGCCAGGGAGAGAATCGCCGACCATGGAGGCAGGTGGAGATAGCACGGGAGGAACGGCGACGATATGAGAGTACACGGCTAGCACGGAAGCCCGAGAGGCAGCCCCAAGAAATTGTTTTTGGGGGGCACACGAGGAGATTGCATGAGTCAGGTCGGAGACCTGAGCCAACTCCTCATACTTACTGTGGGGAGCGTGTTACTGGATCAGGCACCGTGTTATGCTGTGGAGGTGTCACCCGAGCGCTATTCTAGCCCGGTGCGCTCTATTCCAGCTACTCGCATTGGCCGGGCTATAATGGGCATCCAGCCAGGAAGGAGGGTGCTAGCTCAGCGCTCCTGGTCTCCAGTATACCTCTTTGGACCCGGATATCCTTGCGCCAGCTCTTGCGCTGTGTCTTCGGTGAGTCTGCACAGCCCAGTGCGTCCAGTGCCAGCCCATTTGCAGTGCAAGAATAAACAGCCAGCCAGGACTGGTTGTGTCAGCTCTACACTCCAGACCTCCAGTGAGCCTCCACAGTCAAGTTCGCCTGTACCTGCTCCACTTTCGCCCTGAGGTGCGTGTCACCAGCCCAGTACCACCAGTGCCGCACCACGCACCAGGCCTACAGTGTGCCTCGGCAGTCCAGGGTGTCCCGGCTTGCAGTACCCAGTCCAGAGCGTCCCCGCAACAGTACCCAGTCCAGAGCGTGCCGCGCGAAGTTCACAGACCGAACCTCCATCGAGCGGGCCCAGTCCGGAACCTCCAACGGCGGGCCACAGAACCGGAACCTCCATCGAAGCGGGCCACAGTCTGGGAACCTCCAGCGACGGGCCACAGTCCGAACCTCCAACGACGGGCCACAGTCCGGAACCTCCAACGACAGGCCAGTTCGAGTCCGGAACCTCCAATTCCAGCGGTCCCCAGTTCCGGAGCCTCAGCGACAGTCCCAGCCAGGGCCAGCGGGCCTCCAGCGACGGTCCCCAGTTCGGTCCCCAGCGGCCGGTCCCCCAGCCGGTCCCCAGTCCGGGATTACTGTCATGCACTGTCATGCACTGACCTTAGTTATCTTTGTTTTCTTTATTATTTTGGTTAGGTCAGGATGTGACGAGGTGGTTTGTTTAGTTTTTGTATCGTCTATAGGTTTTTGTATGTGTAGGGGTTTTGTAAGTCTAGGTGTTTATGTTACTATGGTTGCCCTAGATTGGTTCTCAATCAGAGGCAGTTGTTTATCGTTGTCTCTGATTGGGGACCATTTTAGAGTAGCCATATTCTTTTGGGTATTTGTGGATTCTTATTCTATGTTTAGTTGCCTGTATGCACTAGCCATATTAAACTTCACGGTTCGTTTTGTATTAATTTTGTTCAGTGTTCGTTCTTCCATTAAAATAAGTATGTACACTTACAACGCTGCGCCTTCTCATCTATACGACGACTGTGACAATGTCCTTGTCATTGTATCTTCTTATATATATTTTTATTTTACTTAAAGTCTCAATTGGGCTCCCTGATTAAATTTAAGGTAATAAAATATTACGTTTTAAAAGTTAAATTACTCATATTTATATGTTGAAGCGTTATGTTCTATGTGCAACTAATAGCTGCTCCGATTGGAGAGGAGGCAGAGCACATTGAACGTGCCAGGAGCATATGTGGTCACGTTATTATTGGAAGACTTGGGAGATTGATTATCTGCAACAGACAGCGCATATCAGTATGAGAAGTACAAATATAGCCTTTCTAGACCTTATAATCTGTCGATTGTAGACACACAACTGATCCAATTGGAATGAAACAAACACATCACAGGGCTTTTTTTTTAAACGGAAAACCGTAGTCCAGGAACTGCAAAAACACAAGCAAGCAATGAGAACATTTGACTAGGATGGAAGAAATGATATAGTAAAACCTACAAAAGAACAAATGTAAACCAGGTAAAACGCACACTGTCCAATAAAAAAACCACACAACATTCCTAAAATAAAGACATGTTTGGGACACCCCTCCCCCTACCCCAGTAAATTACAAACAGTCCCTTACGTTAAAAGAACATTTCATGAAAAAAATTACAGCTGTTTGGGAATAATTCACTATTAGCCATTTAATCAAGTCAGCCCTCCTCAACAGCTTCAACAGAATCCCCCAAAACCTGGGCACAAGGACCACCTATTATACAAGTCTTACTGCTGTATTGTAACAGTAACCATACCTTGCACAAAATCTGTGATTGTTCCATGTAGTCAATGACTTCTTCTTCTACTTCTATGACTGTGTTGGCAGTTCATAAATTAACTGAAAATGTGCATAGCACCACCTACTGTGTCTGAACAGACATAAAGCTAAGATCGGTAGGATAAGTTCCACCAGCAGTTATGGAATGTCTGCTGACCTGGATGGAATTATGTAATTCTTACTTAGCACTTAGCAAGTCCCACCCAGCTGACTATTTAAAAATGGTGAAAGCCCTCAATGTTACTGCCCATTCTATAACAGGATTTGGGCCAAGAGGGCCCTCTATCCACTCAATGATCATCTGAGACAGCTGAGTTTCAGAAAACATAGGGGGCAGCTATTCTGAAGTTGCCCCTACCTGCATTTCCAGCGGTGTCTTCAGATGTAGAAGAGATACAGTAGTATGAGATCAGCTGGAAACCAATGGTTCTATATGGAACCAAATTAGAGTTCCTTGTAACCATAGCGGATCCCTTATTGGTGCAATATGGAACCATTTATGAAGGCTCTACCCTTTACTGA
>NW_027033714.1:0-6696 GCF_034236695.1 Oncorhynchus nerka | reverse complement strand
TCAATGCTGTCCTCTAGTGGGCTAGAGGTCTTATTGCACCTGGAGGAGGTGTAAGTAAACCTCTTGGAGTTGTCCAGAAATTCATGTTGCTTCTTTCAAATCTGATGAATATACAATCAGTATTATTACATAGACAACTGTATTAATATTATAGATGGCTACAATAAGTCCTAAAATAATCTACTTCTTGTGTGGTGGGAGCCCTACTCATCTTGTACCAGGTAGGACACAATTATTCTTTCAACATCCATTAGATAGGATGATCATTTAATCCCTCTTGTTTGAATCAGAGCAGAGGCTTGTATCTAAACTCAGATGACCAATGATGATTTGAACCCCATATTTATTCAAAATCTGCATAAGGGAGAGTGGGGTCATTTGAGCCAAAGGGGTAAGTTGAGCCACCTTTATTTTGAGGAAACCATACACAAAATGAATCAATGAATCAAATAATAATGACAAATAATTAGGAAGTGGTCATCCTTTCATGGAGTCTATGAAGAAAGAAACCACATGGAAAAAGAGTTAAGCAAATAAGGTCCAACAACAGATTTTCACTAAGTCAAATTAATTTAATGTGTTAGAGGTTTCATTATGCTTGTCTCTAAACCAAAGAAGATCACTTTAAGATTGTTCTATACATCAGTTGGGATCTCTAGAAACTTTAATATGAGTTCCTAAACCTGTCATGAAAGTGCATCATTGTAGCTGTGTCAGCAAATAAAGTCTAAATGTTTTCCTTTTGGGAAGTTGAACCAATGACTATGAGACAAGTTGAGCCAATGACTGAGCCAATGGAAAGTTGAGCAAACTGAAGAATTTTCTTCCCAGGCGTAATGCAAGGCATTATTGCTTGGGTATGAGGTAACTACAAGGACTGACCTATGTAAAAAAGTGTTTTAAAAAGGTACAAAGTGGCCTCCCGAGAGGTGTAACGGTCTAAGGTTCTGATCACTGCTAGAGGCGTCACTTTAGATCTGGGCTGTGTCGCAGACGGACATGACCGGGAGATCCATGAGGTGGCTCACAATTGGCCCAGCGCCGTCTTGGTTAGGAGAGCTGGGCCATTGGGAGTGTCCTTGTCCCATCGCGCCTAGCGACTTGTGGTGGCCGGGCGCATGCACGCTGGCTTCAGTCGCCAGCTGTACAGTGTTTCCTCCAACATATTGGTGCTGCATGGATGCATGGCTCTCAACCTTCACCTCTCCTGAGTCCATAGGGGAGTAGCAGTGATGGGACAAGACTGGATATTGATATCATGAAATTGGAGAGTAAAAGGGGTCAAAAAATAAAAATAAATAGATGTGTTTGTTAGGTGTTAAACCTGTGTTAGAAGATGCATAAAATTATTAAAATACAAAAAAGTGATTGTGACTGGGTTTGTTAGGTTCTCATTCTCAGAGTAAATAACTCAACGGACACTAGAAAAGCTTAACCAAGTTTAATTCTTCCCAAAGGGTCAATACAGCTGCATTCAGACAACGACATTTTCAAAAACAAGCACTGATACTTAACCCTTTCTCCTAGGATGAGTCTCCTCCTCCACATCTAAACAGCCAATGCATCTCTGTTGCTTGACAGAACCTTAGTGATATCTGTTCTTCCTCACTTCATCTAACCTGACCTTACCCATAATGCTTACTCCTCCCCAACTCAAGGGTGTCATGGTGATTGATACCAGACTGTGTCTTCCTCCCAGAGGATCCCTCCCATAAGATCCCTGATGCATAACAGCAAACATATCCTGACATAAAACATTATACATTACCTCTCACCGTCAGTGACATTGTTAGGTTCTAAGATCTCCACCCGTCTCCCCTACACATTCCAAAGCCATCTGGCTCCTACAGATAACCATTAACTTCTGATTATAACAATGTTCCAAGTTTAACTCAGAATCTAACAGGTTGAATGTTTGGGTTGAGTTGTTTGGGAAATAAATGTCGACATGGTTTTAAAAAAGTAGTGGTAATACAGTATTTCATTCAGTACAGAAATGTAGCGGATTAACCCCATGTCAGGTGTATGTGCCAAGATACCTACTTTTGTTTACATGAATTCCGAATTCTGAATTACTACTCGCCAATGTCCAGTCACTTGACAACGAGGTAGACAAAATTGAGCAAGGGATGCCTTCCCGAGAGACATCAGAGATGGTAACATTTCTGTTTCACAGAAACATGGCTCACTGGGGTAGTAATCAGAGGTGGTACAGTCACCCGGTTTCTTCAAACATTGCGCCGACAGAAATAAACATCTCTGCTAAGAAGAAGGGCGGAGGTGTATGCCTTATGATTAACGAGCTGTGGTGTGTTCATAACAACATACAGGAACTCAAGTCCTTTTTGTTCAGCTGACCTATACTTACAATCAAATGCCGACGCATATTATCAACTAAGAGAATTCTCTTCGATAATAATCACAGCATTGTCTATCCCCCATGCAGACACCTCGATGACCCTGAAAGAACTTCATTGGAATCTATGTACACTGAAACCACATATCCTGAGGCTGTATTTATTGCAGCTGGGGATTTTAACAAAACTAACTGAAAACAATGCTCCATAAATTTTATCATTATATCGAATGCGTGACCCGTGCTGGCAGCATTCTGGATCATTGCTACTTAAAATTCGGACGTATACAAAGCCCCCTCTCGCCCTGTGTCACTCCTCTCGTCATCTGGAGGAAGAGTAGTCATGATCGGACAAATGCGCAGCGTTGTATATGTCCATGTTAATGTTTAATAAATCAACTGAACATTGAATAACAAAACAACAAAGTGAAAGAATGAAACAGTCCTGTCTCGTGAAGACACAAAACAGAAAACAATCACAAACACAGGTGGGAAAAGGCTACTCTTAAGTTAGGATTCTCAATCAGAGACAACCAACGACACCTGCCTCTGATTGAGGACCATACTAGACTACCCACCCCAACTCACCTGGCCAAACGTGACAGTACACCCCCCCCAAAGGTGAGGACTCCGGCAGCCAAACCTGAAGCTATAGGGGAGGGTCTGGGAGGGCGTTTGTCCTCGGTGGCGGCTCTGGCGCGGGACGTGGACCCCACTCCACCATAGTCTCGGCCCACTTAAGTGGCGCCGCCGACCTCGGACTGTGGACCCTTGCCGAATGGACGGCAGATTCCGGCAGCGCCGTAGTGAAGGGAGACTCCGGCAGCATCGCAGTGAAGGGAGACTCCGGCAGCCGAAACAGCGTACTGGAGACCAAACACACTGGGCTGGCACAACACGCCCTGGCTGGATGCCCACTCTCGCTTGGCACTTGCGGGGGGCTGGCCTATAGCCCACCGGGCTATGAGCGCATACTGGCGACACCGTGCGCTTGACCGCATAACACGGTGCCTGACCAGTACTGCGCTTCTTACGGTAAGCACGAAGTGGGCTCAGGTCTCCAACCTGACTCTGCCACACTCCCCGTGTGCCACCCCGTGTGCCATTTTTGGGGCTGCCTCCTGTGTTTGCCGCTGCCGTGCTAACTCCTCATATCGCCGCCACTCTCAGCTTTCGCGTCTCCAGCTCTGCCTTTGGGGTGGCGATATTCCCCAGCCTGTTTCAGGGTCCTTTCCGTCCAAAATCTCCTCCCATGTAAATGAGTCCGGAGATCACTGCTGCCAGATACCACGCTGCTTGGTCCTGGTTGGTGGGTGATTCTGTAACGATTCTCCGTCATCTGAGGAAGAGTAGTCAAAGATCGGACCAATGCGCAGCGTGCTATGTGTCCATGTTAACATTTAAAAATCAACTGAACACTGAATAACAAAACAACAAAGTGAAAGTACGAACGATTAACGAAACAGTCCTGTCTAGTGAAGACACAAAACAGAAAACAATCACCCACAAAACACAGGTGGGAAAAGGCTACCTAAGTATGATTCTCAATCAGAGACAGCGAACGACACCTGCCTCTGATTGAGAACCATACTAGGCCAAACACATAGAAAAAGAAACATAGACTACCCCCCAACTCACGCCTGACCAACCTAAAAACAAAGACATAACAAAGGAACTAAGGTCAGAACGTGACACGCCCTCCTTTCGGCAAATCTGTCCACGACTCCATTTTGTTGCTCGCAGCCTATAGACAGAAACTAAACAGGAAACGCCTGTGCTCAGGTCTGTTCAACGCTGGTCCGACCAATCTGATTCCACACTTCAAGATTGCTTCAATCACGTGGACTGGGATATGTTCCGGATAGACTCAGTCAACAGCGTTGATGTATGCGTTGATTCGGTGGCGAGTTTAATGGCAAGTGCATCAATAATTGATATTATGCATACCGGTGACTATTTAAACCTTCCCCAACCAGAAACCATGGATTGATGGCAGCATTCCGCAAAACTGAATCGCAAACCACTGCATTTAATCATGGCAAGGCGACCAGAAACATATATGAACAATTGTAGCTATTCCCTCGGTAAGGAAATTAAACAAGCTAAGCTTCAGTATAGAGACAATGTAGAGTTGCAATTCAACGGCTCAGACACAAGTTGTATGTGGCAGGGTCTACAGCAGTGGTCACCAAACTACGGCCCGCGGGCCGGTAACGGCCCGTCAGCACATTTGGCCCGGCCCTCTGAACAATACCAGAGACGCTGTCGAATTTTTTTCCTATTTGGCCTCCAGAAAAAAAATCCTAGGCCCGGCCCTGTCAAAGAGAGAACGGAATAATGGCGAAAAGGTTAGGTAAGAGAAAAATTGATTCAGAATGCAGGGTATTTAACCTGCAGTGGACAAACAATTTTTTTTTTGTTCAATGCAAAGAAAAGGCTGTTTGTCTCATCTGTCAAGAGACGGTGGCGGTATTCAAAGAATACAATCTTCGCTGACACTATGAATCCCGTCACAAAGACAAGTATGATAGCTTGCAAGGACAAATACGAGTAGACAAACTCTCAAAGCTAAAAAGTGGACTACTATCTCAGCAGAAGACATTTGTACGCCAAGCTCAGCTGAACCAGGCATCCGTTCGGGCCAGCTTTCGGGTTGCTAAACTGATAGCAAGAAGCGGTAAGCCTTTCACTGACGGAGAGTTTATAGTCATTAATAGTGTTATTATTTGTTTCCTGACTTTTTTTCTGTAAAGAACCTGGAAAGGGTTATTTGGTTATGTGTGGCTTTCTGGAAAACAATAAATTTTTAAGCACTCACTTCCGTCATCATGAAGTGCTTCGAGAAACTAGACAAGGATCATATCACCTCCAACCTACCTGACACCCTCGACCCACTCCAATTTGATTACCGCCCCAATAGGTCCACAGACGACGCAATCGCAATCACACCCATCTGGACAAGAGGAATACCTATGTAAGAACGCTGTTCATCAATGACAGCTCAGCATTTAACACCATAGTACCCCCTAAACTCATAATTAAGCTCGAGACCCCGCCCTGTGCAACTGGGTCCTGGACTTTCTGACCCCAGGTGGTGACGGTAGGAAACAACATCTCCACCCCGCTGATCCTCAACACTGGGGCCGCAAAAGGGTGCGTTCTCAGACCTCTCCTGTACTCCCTGTTCACCCATGACTGCGTGGCCATGCACACCTCCAACTCAATCATCAAGTTTGCAGATGACACTACAGTGGAAGGCTTGATTACCAACGAGATGGCCTACAGGGAGGAGGTGAGGGCCCTCGAAGTGTGGTGTCAGGACAATAACCTCACACTCAACTTCAACAAAACAAAGGAGATGATCGTGGACCCGTCACATCGACGGGACAGTAGTGGAGAAGGTGGAAAGTTTTATGTTCCTTGGGGTACACATCACTGACAAACTGAAATGATCCACCCACATAGACAGCGTGGTGAAGAAGGCGCAACAGCGCCTCTTCAACCTCAGGAGGTTGAAAACACTCAAAAACCTTTACAGATGCACAATCGAGAGCATCCTGTTGGGCTGTTTCACTGCCTGGTACGGTAACTGCTCCGCATACAACCGTCTGCACAACGCATCACCGGGGGCAAACTACCTGCCCTCCAGGACACCTACACCACCCGATGTCACAGGAAGGTCAAAAAATCATCAAGGACAACAACCACCCGAGCCACTGCCTGTTTACCTCGCTGTCATCCAGAAGGCAAGGTCAGTACAGGTGTATCAAAGCTGGAACCGAGAGTCTGAAAAACAGCTTCTGTCTCAAGGCCATCAGACTGTTAAGTAGGTCAGAGACTGTATGTGGGAAATCACTCTGGAAACTCGCATTCGTATTCCTTCAAGTTTGCATATATAATGGTTACGCTTCTGGGTTTGCAAAAAATGTCAATTTTCCGCACCCATCAGTAACTGTCTGTTTTGCATGGGAAAGGTTACAGACACCGCCTCGATTTATTTGCTCCTCTTCTGATTTGAATAGACCCTGATAAAATAAGTAATGTGGATCTCAGGTGTGAGGCTTTGTCTAGTTCAGACATCCCCAAAGCCAACACCTCATTTGGCCGCCTTTTTTTCCAGTTCTCTGCTGCTAGTGACTGGAACGAATTGCAAAAATTGCTGAAGCTGGAGACTTTTATTTCCCTCACCAACTTTAAACATCAGCTATCTGAGCAGCTAACCGAACGCTGCAGCTGTACATAGTCCATCTGCAAATAGCCCACCCAATCTACCTACCTCATCCCCATACTGTTTTTATTTACTTTTCTGCTCTTTTGCACACCAGTATCTCTACTTGCAC
>NW_027033713.1:0-6694 GCF_034236695.1 Oncorhynchus nerka | reverse complement strand
TGGATCCCCATTAGTTCCTGTCAAGGCAGCAGCTACTCTTCCTGGGGGTTTATTATGGATCCCCATTAGTTCCTGCCAAGGCAGCAGCTGCTCTTCCAGGGGTTTATTATGGATCCCCATTAGTTCCTGTCAAGGCAGCAGCTACTCTTCCTGGGGTTTATTGTGGATCTCCATTAGTTCCTGCCAAGTCAGCAGCTACTCTTCCTGGGGTTTATTAGGGATCCTGAGGATCAAGCATTTCACACATGTTATCCAGATACTGACTGTCTATAGCAGCTTCCCACCAGAATGGGCTTTAGGTGAGGCAGATGAACCTGTAGCCATATGACTTCAACAGTATTTAACATTATCCAGATACTGACTGGTCTATAGCAGCTTCCCACCAGAATGGGCTTTAGGTGAGGCAGATGAACCTGTAGCCATATGACTTCAACAGTATTTAACATTATCCAGATACTGACTGGTCTATAGCAGCTTCCCACCAGAATGGGCTTTAGGTGAGGCAGATGAACCTGTAGCCATATTACTACAACAGTATTTAACATTATCCAGATACTGACTGTCTATAGCAGCTTCCCACCAGAATGGGGCTTTAGGTGAGACAGATGAACCTGTAGCCATATTACTACAACAGTATTTAACATTATCCAGATACTGACTGTCTATAGCAGCTTCCCACCAGAATGGGCTTTAGGTGAGGCAGATGAACCTGTAGCCATATTACTACAACAGTATTTAACATTATCCAGATACTGACTGTCTATAGCAGCTTCCCACAGAATGGGCTTTAGGTGGAACAGATGGTGTAGCCATATTACTACAACAGTATTTAACATTATCCAGATACTGACTGGTCTATAGCAGCTTCCCACAGAATGGGCTTTAGGTGAGGCAGATGAACCTGCCCAGGCCATATTACCTCAACAGTATTTAACATTATCCAGATACTGACTGGTCTATAGCAGCTTCCCACCAGAATGGGCTTTAGGTGAGGCAGATGAACCTGTAGCCATATTACTACAACATTTAACATTATCAGATACTGACTGGTCTATAACAGCTTCCACCAGAATGGGCTTTGGAAGTGAGGCAGGTGAACCTGTAGTCATATTACTACAGCAGTATTTAACATTATCAGATACTGACTGGTCTATAGCAGCTTCCACCAGAATGGGCTTTAGGTGAGGCAGGTGAGCCTGTAGTCATATTACTACAACAGTATTTAACATTATCCAGATACTGACTGGTCTATAGCAGCTTCCACCAGAATGGGGGCTTTAGGTGAGGCAGATGAACCTGTAGCCATATTACTACAACAGTATTTAACATTATCCAGATACTGACTGGTCTATAGCAGCTTCCCACCAGAATGGGCTTTAGGTGAGGCAGGTGAACCTGTAGTCATATTACTACAACAGTATTTAACATTATCCAGATACTGACTGGTCTATAGCAGCTTCCCACCAGAATGGGCTTTAGGTGAGGCAGATGAACCTGTAGCCATATTACTACAACAGTATTTAACATTATCCAGATACTGACTGGTCTATAACTTCCCACCAGAATGGGCTTTAGGTGAGACAGATGAACCTGTAGTCATATTACTACAGCAGTATTTAACATTATCCAGATACTGACTGTCTATAGAACCAGAATGGGCTTTAGGTGAGACAGATGAACCTGTAGTCATATTACTTCAACAGTATTTAACATTATCCAGATACTGACTGGTCTATAGCAGCTTCCCACCAGAATGGGCTTTAGGTGAGGCAGATGAACCTGTAGTCATATTACTACAACAGTATTTAACATTATCCAGATACTGACTGGTCTATAGCAGCTTCCCTCCAGAATGGGCTTTAGGTGAGGCAGATGAACCTGTAGCCATATTACTACAACAGTATTTAACATTATCCAGATACTGACTGGTCTATAGCAGCTTCCCACCAGAATGGGCTTTAGGTGAGGCAGATGAACCTGTAGTCATATTACTTCAACAGTATTTAACATTATCCAGATACTGACTGGTCTATAGCAGCTTCCCACCAGAATGGGCTTTAGGTGAGGCAGATGAACCTGTAGCCATATTACTACAACAGTATTTAACATGATCCAGATACTGACTGGTCTATAGCAGCTTCCCACCAGAATGGGCTTTAGGTGAGGCAGATGAACCTGTAGCCATATTACTTCAACAGTATTTAACATTATCCAGATACTGACTGGTCTATAGCAGCTTCCCACCAGAATGGGCTTTAGGTGAGGCAGATGAACCTGTAGTCATATTACCTCAACAGTATTTAACATTATCCAGATACTGACTGGTCTATAGCAGCTTCCCACCAGAATGGGCTTTAGGTGAGGCAGATGAACCTGTAGCCATATTACTTCAAC
Source organism: Oncorhynchus nerka (assembly GCF_034236695.1). Taxonomy (NCBI): domain Eukaryota; kingdom Metazoa; phylum Chordata; class Actinopteri; order Salmoniformes; family Salmonidae; genus Oncorhynchus; species Oncorhynchus nerka. The sequence continues at coordinate 4,300 of NW_027033713.1, read as the reverse complement.
AGTATTTAACATTATCCAGATACTGACTGTCTATAGCAGCTTCCCACCAGAATGGGCTTTAGGTGAGGCAGATGAACCTGTAGCCATATTACTACAACAGTATTTAACATTATCCAGATACTGACTGGTCTATAGCAGCTTCCCTCCAGAATGGGCTTTAGGTGAGGCAGATGAACCTGTAGCCATATGACTTCAACAGTATTTAACATTATCCAGATACTGACTGGTCTATAGCAGCTTCCCTCCAGAATGGGCTTTAGGGGAGGCAGATTAACCTGTAGCCATATTACTACAACAGTATTTAACATTATCCAGATACTGACTGGTCTATAGCAGCTTCCCACCAGAATGGGCTTTAGGTGAGGCAGATGAACCTGCTAGCCATATTACTACAGTATTTAACATGAGATCCTCTCTAAGCTTTACAGGAATGTGGTTCTGAATATAAACTGCAGCACCTCACCATTGGCATTCCTGTGTTTTCTGTAAATGTTATAACCATGTATTGCTACCACTGTATCATCAAAATATGTTATCTAAGTGAGTTGCAGATTGTCAGAATATGAATGTCATCTGTTCAGCTTCCTCTTTAAAAGTTGTAATAGTAAAATGTGGCCATAGAAATAGCGTGGGGTTTTGGGTGCGGGCTGTTTCCCAATGTTGGAAGGGGGGTCTGAGTGAAAAAGTTTGAGAACCCTTGTGCTAAATGACTAAAATGTTAGTCTCTGTGTAGGACGGTCCTGCGCCGGGTCTGGGCCGGGTGATAGGGGGCTGGGTGAGGATGGGTGGATTAGGGTCAATGGGATACCAGCAGTACCAGCTCCTACAGGATGGGGAAGGAAGGAAAATACGACCTGAAACTGTCAGAGCCACCGCCTGCCTCCCAGCCTGCTACTGAAGACTCTGACACCGAGGATGACACTGGTCAGTATATATGCACCCCCTGGTCAGTATATATGCACCCCCTGGTCAGTATATATGCACCCCCTGGTCAGTATATATGCACCCCCTGGTCAGTGTGTATATATGCCCCCTGGTCTGTGTATATATATGCACACCCCCTGGTCAGTATATATGCACCCCTGGTCAGTGTATATACACCCCTGGTCAGTGTATATGCACCCCCTGGTCAGTATATATGCACCCCCTGGTCAGTGTATATACACCCCCTGGTCAGTGTGTATATATGCACCCCCTGGTCAGTGTGTATATATGCACCCCCTGGTCTGTGTATATATGCCCCCTGAGTCAGTATATATACACTGGTCAGTATATATGCACCCCCTGGTCAGTGTATATACACCCCCTGGTCAGTGTATATATACACCCCCTGGTCAGTGTATATACACCCCCTGGTCAGTATATATACACCCCCTGGTCAGAGTGTGTATATGCACCCCCTGGTCAGTGTATATGCACCCCCTGTTAAGTGTATATGCACCCCTGGTCAGTGTATATACACCCCTGGTCAGTATATGCACCCCCTGGTCAGTGTGTATATATGCACCCCCTGGTCAGTGTGTATATATGCACCCCCTGGTCTGTGTATATATGCACCCCCTGGTCAGTATATATACACCCCCTGGTCAGTATATATATGCACCCCCTGGTCAGTGTATATACACCCCCTGGTCAGTGTATATACACCCCCTGGTCAGTGTATATACACCCCTGGTCAGTGTATATACACCCCTGGTCAGTGTATATATACACCCCCCTGGTCAGTATATACACCCCCTGGTCAGTATATATGCACCCCTGGTCAGTGTGTATATATGCCCCCCTGGTCAGTGTATATGCCCCCCTGATAAGTGTATGTATGCACCCCTGGTGAGTATATATGCACCCCCCTGGTCAGTGTATATACACCCCTGGTCAGTGTGTATATACACCCCCTGGTCAGTGTGTATAGCCACACCCCTGAGTCAGTGTGTATATACACCCCTGGTCAGTGTGTATATATGCACCTAGTCAGTGTGTGTATATAGCACCCCTGGTCAGTGTGTGTATATACACCCCTGGTCAGTGTGTATATATACACCCCTGGTCAGTGTGTGTATATATACACCCCTGGTGCAATCAAATCAGATAAATTAGATTTCTTAAGGCCTACATCAACAACGAATCAAGTGCTTCACAGTGTGTAGAATATAAGGTGAAATAACATGTCAGACAGACCTTTTCTCTAATGTATAATTCTGTGTGTGTACTAGAAGGAGGTGCTGGATAAGGTGCCCCACCCACTACAGCCATGTTGTTAACCAGCACAGTGAACCTGTTGAGACCCTGTCTCTGTCTGCTGGATCTACTCCGAGGTGATGCAGACAGACGCCACACGGACCCTCTGTGGTCTTCTCCGCATGCTGGTGGAGAGTGGAATAGCGATAAGACCGGTAAACTCACTTGATCTCAAGAAAGAGGCTATGTAATCACTCAGCCCGGGAGAAATGCCTGTCTGACCTCTACCCTCAGGTTCTCACCGGCTGGTGTCCAGGGAGCAGCATCGTAGCTGGTGTACTCTCTGTCCTGACCTCTGACCTCTACCCTCAGGTTCTCACCTGCTGGTGTCCAGGGAGCAGCATTGTAGCTGGTGTACTCTCTGTCCTGACCTCTGACCTCTACCCTCAGGTTGTCCATCTCACCGGCTGGTGTCCAGGGAGCACCATCGTAGCTGGTGTACTCTCTGTCCTGACCTCTGACCTCTACCCTCAGGTTGTCCATCTCACCGGCTGGTGTCCAGCGAGCACCATCGTAGCTGGTGTACTCTCTGTCCTGACCTCTGACCTCTACCCTCAGGTTCTCACCGGCTGGTGTCCAGGGAGCAGCATCGTAGCTGGTGTACTCTCTGTCCTGACCTCTGACCTCTACCCTCAGGTTGTCCATCTCACCGGCTGGTGTCCAGGGAGCAGCATCGTAGCTGGTGTACTCTGGGTTTCATCCGCAGCGTGGCCCTCCAGCCTCAGATGTGTTCTTCTCTCAGTACTTCGGCCTGGATCGGTCTGCTGATCCGCATTGTAGAGGGACAACAGTCCTGTAATGCTGTTACTCTGCAGAGACAGGTAAGACCACCTTGATGTTGGTCAATAAAAGACTGGTGGTGATGTCCTGCTGGTGCTGGGGAAGCTCTGTCTTTGGTACCAGTAAAGACTGGTGGTGATGACCTGCTGGGGAAGCTCTGCCTTTGGTACCAGTAAAGACTGGTGGTGATGACCTGCTGGGGAAGCTCTGCCTTTGGTACCAGTAAAGACTGGTGGTGATGACCTGCTGGTGCTGGGGAAGCTCTGTCTTTGGTACCAGTCAAACAGGCCTCCATCAGTTACCAGAGAGACAGTACAGGCCTCCATCAGGCACCAGAGAGACAGTACAGGCCTCCATCAGGCACCAGAGAGATAGTACAGGCTTCCATCAGGTACCAGAGAGACAGTACAGGCCTCCATCAGGCTCCAGAGAGACAGTACAGGCCTCCATCAGGCTCCAGAGACAGTACAGGCCTCCATCAGGCTCCAGAGAGACAGTACAGGCCTCCATCAGGTACCAGAGAGACAGTACAGGCCTCCGTCAGGCTCCAGAGAGACAGTACATGCCTCCATCAGGCTCCAGAAGGGACAGAACATGCCTCCATCAGGCTCCAGAGAGACAGTACAGGCCTCCATCATGCTCCAGAGAGACAGTACAGGCCTCCATCAGGCTCCAGAGAGACAGTACAGGCCTCCATCAGGCTCCAGAGAGACAGTACAGGCCTCCGTCAGGCTCCAGAGAGACAGTACAGGCCTCCGTCAGGCTCCAGAGACAGTACAGGCCTCCATCAGGTACCAGAGAGACAGTACAGGCCTCCATCACGCTCCAGAGAGACAGTACAGGCCTCCATCAGGCTCCAGAGAGACAGTACAGGCCTCCATCAGGCTCCAGAGAGACAGTACAGGCCTCCGTCAGGCTCCAGAGACAGTACAGGCCTCCATCAGGTACCAGAGAGACAGTACAGGCCTCCGTCAGGCTCCAGAGACAGTACAGGCCTCCATCAGGTACCAGAGAGACAGTACAGGCCTCCATCACGCTCCAGAGAGACAGTACAGGCCTCCATCAGGCTCCAGAGAGACAGTACAGGCCTCCATCAGGTACCAGAGAGACAGTACAGGCCTCCGTCAGGCTCCAGAGACAGTACAGGCCTCCGTCAGGTACCAGAGAGACAGTACAGGCCTCCATCAGGCTCCAGAGACAGTACAGGCCTCCATCAGGCTCCAGAGAGACAGTACAGGCCTCCATCAGGCTCCAGAGAGACAGTACAGGCCTCCATCAGGCT
>NW_027033712.1:0-6693 GCF_034236695.1 Oncorhynchus nerka | reverse complement strand
TATGTGTCTGTCTATCCCTGTTCTCTCCTCTCTGCACAGACCATACAAACGCTCCACACCGCGTGGCCGCGGCCACCTAATCTGGTGGTCCCAGCGCGCACGACCCACGTGGAGTTCCAGGTCTCCGGTAGCCTCTGGAACTGCCGATCTGCGGCCAACAAGGCAGAGTTCATCTCAGCCTATGCCTCCCTCCAGTCCTCGACTTCTTGGCACTGACGGAAACATGGATCACCACAGACAACACTGCTACTCCTACTGCTCTCTCTTCGTCTGCCCACGTGTTCTCGCACACCCCGAGAGCTTCTGGTCAGCGGGGTGGTGGCACCGGGATCCTCATCTCTCCCAAGTGGTCATTCTCTTTCTCCCCTTACCCATCTGTCTATCGCCTCCTTTGAATTCCATGCTGTCACAGTTACCAGCCCTTTCAAGCTTAACATCCTTATCATTTATCGCCCTCCAGGTTCCCTCGGAGAGTTCATCAATGAGCTTGATGCCTTGATAAGCTCCTTTCCTGAGGACGGCTCACCTCTCACAGTTCTGGGCGACTTTAACCTCCCCACGTCTACCTTTGACTCATTCCTCTCTGCCTCCTTCTTTCCACTCCTCTCCTCTTGACCTCACCCTCTCACCTTCCCCCTACTCACAAGGCAGGAAATACGCTCGACCTCATCTTTACTAGATGCTGTTCTTCCACTAACCTCATTGCAACTCCCCTCCAAGTCTCCGACCACTACCTTGTATCCTTTGTCCCTCTGCGCTCTCATCCAACACTTCCCACACTGCCCCTACTCGGATGGTATCGCGCCGTCCCAACCTTCGCTCTCTCTCCCCGCTACTCTCTCTCTTCCATCCACTATCATCTCTTCCCTCTGCTCAAACCTTCTCCAACCTATCTCCCTGATTCTGCCTCCTCAACCCTCCTCTCCTCCTTTCTGCATCCTTTGACTCTCTATGTCCCCTATCCTCCAGGCCGGCTGGTCCTCCCCTCCGCTCCGTGGCTCGACGACTCATTGCGGGCTCACAGAACAGGGCTCCGGGCAGCCGGCGAAATGGAGGAAAACTCGCCCTCCCTGCGGACCTGGCATCCTTTCACTCCCTCCCTCTCTACATTTTCCTCTTCTCTCTCTGCTGCCCAAGCCACTTTCTACCACTCTAAATTCCAAGCATCTGCCTCTAACCCTAGGAAGCTCTTTGCCACCTTCTCCTCCCTCCTGAATCCTCCTCCCCCTCCCCCTCCTCCTCTCTGCAGATGACTTCGTCAACCATTTTGAAAAGAAGGTCGGCGACATCCGATCCTCGTTTGCTAAGTCAAACGACACTGCTGGTTCTGCTCACACTGCCCTACCCTGTGCTCTGACCTCTTTCTCCCCTCTCTCTCCAGATGACATCTCGCGTCTTGTGACGACCGGCCGCCCAACAACCTGCCCGCTTGACCCTATCCCCTCCTCTCTTCTCCAGACCATTTCCAGACCTTCTCCCTTACCTCACCTCGCTCATCAACTCATCCCTGACCGCTGGCTCGTCCCTTCCGTCTTCAAAGAGGCGAGAGTTGCACCCCCTTCTGAAAAAACCTACACTCGATCCCTCCGATGTCAACAACTACAGACCAGTATCCCTTCTTTCTTTTCTTCCAAACTCTTGAACGTGCCGTCCTTGGCCAGCTCTCCCGCTATCTCTCTCAGAATGACCTTTTTGATCCAAATCAGTCAGGTTTCAAGACTAGTCATTCAACTGAGACTGCTCTTCTCTGTATTACGGAGCGCTCCGCACTGCTAAAAGCTAACTCTCTCTCCTCTGCTCTCATCCTTCTAGACCTATCGGCTGCCTTCGATACTGTGAACCATCAGATCCTCCTCTCCACCCTCTCCGAGTTGGGCATCTCCGGCGCGGCCCACGCTTAGTTGCGTCCTACCTGACAGGTCGCTCCTACCAGGTGGCGTGGCGAGAATCCGTCTCCACACCACGTGCTCTCTACTGGTGTCCCCCAGGGCTCTGTTCTAGGCCCTCTCCTATTCTCGCTATACACCAAGTCACTTGGCTCTGTCATAACCTCACATGGTCTCTCCTATCATTGCTATGCAGACGACACACAATTAATCTTCTCCTTTTCCCCTTCTGATGACCAGGTGGCGAATCGCATCTCTGCATGTCTGGCAGACATATCAGTGTGGATGACGGATCACCACCTCAAGCTGAACCTCAGCAAGACGGAGCTGCTCTTCCTCCCGGGGAAGGACTGCCCGTTCCATGATCTCGCCATCACGGTTGACAACTCCATTGTGTCCTCCTCCCAGAGCGCTAAGAACCTTGGCGTGATCCTGGACAACACCCTGTCGCTTCTCAACTAACATCAAGGCGGTGGCCCGTTCCTGTAGGTTCATGCTCTACAACATCCACAGAGTACGACCCTGCCTCACACAGGAAGCGAGCGCAGGTCCTGAATCCAGGCACTTGTCATCTCCCGTCTGGGATTACTGCAACTCGCTGTTGGCTGGGCTCCCTGCCTGTGCCATTAAACCCCTACAACTCATCCAGAACGCCGCAGCCCGTCTGGTGTTCAACCTTCCCAAGTTCTCTCACGTCACCCCGCTCCTCCGCTCTCTCCACTGGCTTCCAGTTGAAGCTCGCATCCGCTACAAGACCATGGTGCTTGCCTACGGAGGCTGTGAGGGGAGCGGCACTTCAGTACCTCCAGGCTCTGATCAGGCCCTACACCCAAACAAGGGCACTGCGTTCATCCACCTCTGGCCTGCTCGCCTCCCTACCACTGAGGAAGCACAGTTCCCGCTCAGCCCAGTCAAAACTGTTCGCTGCTCTGGCCCCCAATGGTGGAACAAACTCCCTCACGACGCCAGGACAGCGAGTCAATCACCACCTTCCGGAGACACCTGAAACCCCACCTCTTTAAGGAATACCTAGGATAGGATAAAGTAATCCCCCCCTTAAAAGATTTAGATGCACTACTGTTCCACTGGATGTCATAAGTTGAATGCACCAATTTGTAAGTCGCTCTGGATGGGCGTCTCTGCTAATGACTTAAATGTAAATGTAATGGATTATATAATGGAGGAGGGTAGGATATGTGGTGATTAATATAAACATCATAAGTTATATAATGGAAGGGTAGAGGAGGAATTAATATAAACATCATGGATTATATAATGGAGGAGGGTAGAGATATGTGGTGATTATATAAACATCATGGATTATATAATGGATGTGGTGATATAAACATCATGGATTATATAATGGAGGAGGGTAGAGGAGGATTAATATGCATAGTTATATAATGGAGGAGGGTAGAGGATATGTGTTGATTAATATAAACATCATGGATTATATAATGGAGGAGGTAGAGGATATGTAGTGATTAATAAACATCATGGATTTATATAATGGAGGAGGGTAGAGGATATGTGGTGATTAATATAAACATCATGGATTATATAATGGAGGGTAGAGGATATGTGGTGATTAATATAAACATCATGGATTATATAATGGAGGATATAAACATCATGGATTATATAAGGGTAGAGGATATGTGGTGATTAATAAACATCATGGATTATATAATGGAGGATATAAACATGTGGATTATATAATGGAGGATATAACCATCATGGATTATAATGGAGGGATAGAGAGGAGTGATATAAACATCATGGATTATATAATGGAGGAAATTTAGAGGATATGTGGTGATTAATATAAACATCATGGATTATATAATGGAGGAGAGGTAGAGGATATGTGGTGATTAATATAAACATCATGGATTATATAATGGAGGAGGGTAGAGGATACAGTAAATTGACATCATAGTTATATAATGGAGGAGGGTAGAGGATATGTGGTGATTAATATCCATCAGATTATATAATGGACAGGGTAGAGGATATGTGGTGATTAATATGAACATCATGGATTATATAATGGAGGATCTAATGGATTATATAATGGAGGTTAAAACAGCATGGATTATATAATGGAGGAGGGTAGAGGATATGTAGTGATTAATATAAACATCATGGATTATATAATGGAGGAGGGTAGAGGATATGTGGTGATTAATATAAACATCCATGGATTATATAATGGAGGAGGGTAGAGGATATGTGGTGATTAATATAAACATCATGGATTATATAATGGAGGATATAAACATCATGGATTATATAATGGAGGTTATAAACATCATGGATTATATAATGGAGGATATAAACATCATGGATTATATAATGGAGGAGGGTAGAGGATATGTGGTGATTAATATGAACATCATGGATTACTGCCAATGGAGTTATAACATCATGGTTATATAATGGAGGATATAAACCACATCGACTACCATAATGAAGCTCATGATGAGTGTAGAGATGGTGCAGAGTCAAAGCAGAACAAATAGATTTAAGGTTAGTTTATCATACTGGCCCTTTAGTTAAATAGTTGGGACACATTCACAGTGACTTGTAGGTCAGTGTGTTTACAGTAAAGATTAATAATTATAATAGTATTATTAGAATTGTGGAAGTCTGTTAACCCCCAGACATGTCAATCAACTATGAGAGTAGCTAGTGATTGTAGAGGCCCCTCCCTCTGGTCCTCCCTGGCTTGGTGATTGGTTAACTGTAGAGGCCCCTCCCTCTGGTCCTCCCTGGCTTGGTGATTGGTTAACTGTAGAGGCCCCTCCCTCTGGTCCCCCATGTCTGTCTCCTTATAGGTGGGTCCTGCAGCCTCTCCTCTCCTCACACTCCAACCCTGCTCATCTCTCAGCTGGACAGTAAGGGCCGTTCACACCTCACACTGACAACATGCTGGGGACACTCTGCACTCTCATCACTGCTCTAACATGTAAGGAGTCTGACTTCCTGGAGGTTTTACTTCCTGGTTTATTAATAATGAGTCTGTATGTTTCTCTTTACTTCATGTCATCTTCTTATTTCCCAGGTGTCAGTGGTGTGACTGTGGTGACACAGAAGCCTCCTGTTGTGACAGTAAGGAAAGGAGACACGGCCTCTCTGGACTGTAACCTGGGGACTGTTCAGAATAGTGCTGCTCGTTGGTATAAACAGGTTCCAGGAGGAGTTCCTCAGTTTGTTTTATTTTTCTACCACCCTAATAGTGCTCCTACCTATGGCTCTGGTTTCTCCTCTCCTAAATTCACATCTAATCATCAGTCTATATCTGATTATCGTTGATTATTAACAATGGGAGGAGGAAGACTCAGCAGTGTATTACTGTAAAACAAAAGACTACTCTGTTAAGCGAGTATCACAGTGATATACACCATGACAAAAACCTCCTCACCAATTACACTCACTTTCTGCTTCATGGCGTAGATATAGACACTAACTAAGAAACAGCAGTTGGATCAGTGATTAGTATAACACTATATACATAATGACAATGGAGACCTGGACATGGAAGAACCATGTCATTAAGATTATAAACCGATTGTGAAAAGCAGATTTATCCATTCCAGAAGGTAATCATCATCATCATCATATCTCCATGTAAGACAGCATCATATGGATATTGCTAATAACTGATGGATTTAAAAGGACCAGACACCAACAGCAGAATATGTGCTCATTGGCAATATACTGTTCCAGGAGGAGTTCCTCAGAAAAGTTTTTAGAGATGTTTTGTAGAGTGAAGCTCTGTAAAATGGGATGTTTCAGTTCCTGTCCTAATCTCAGTAGAATGTTTGATTATTAACAATGTGGAGGAGGAAGACTCAGCAGTGTATTACTGTGAAGCTACTATGTTGGGATGGGCAGTTCCTGTCCCATACACTAGTGAGAGTGAACCTCTGTCCAAATGGGACACTCAGTTCTGTCCTTCATGGTAGAGAGTGAAGCTCTGTCTGAAACAGGAGTTGATCAGTTCCTGTCCCTCAGTAGGGAGTGGAGACCTGTCTGAATGGAAGAACCATGTCAACAGTTCCTGTCCTTCAGTAGAGAGAGCAAAGCCATGTCTGAATGGGATGTTTCAGTTCCTGTCCTCTCAGTAGAGAGTGAAGCTCTGTCTGAATGGGATGTTTCAGTTCCTGTCCTTCAATAGGAGTGAAGCTCTGTCTGAATGGGATGTTTACAGTTCCTGTTACTTCTCTCAGTAGAGATGTTTTGTAGTGAAGTTCTGTCTGAATGGGATGTTTCAGTTCCTGTCCTCTCAGTAGAGAGAGTGAAGCTCTGTCTGGATGGGATGTTTCAGTTCCTGTCCTCTCAGTAGAGAGAGTTTCTGTCTGGAATGGGATGTTTCAGTTCCTGTCCTTCTCAGTAGAGAGAGTGAATCTCTGTCTGGATGGGATGTTTCAGTTCCTGTCCTCTCAGTAGAGAGAGTGAAGCTCTGTCTGGATGGGATGTTTCAGTTCCTGTCCTCTCAGTAGAGAGAGTGAAGCTCTGTCTGAATGGGATGTTTCAGTTCCTGTCCTCTCAGTAGAGAGAGTGAAGCTCTGTCTGAATGGGATGTTTCAGTTCCTGTCCTCTCAGTAGAGAGAGTGAATCTCTGTCTGGATGGGATGTTTCAGTTCCTGTCCTCTCAGTAGAGAGAGTGAAGCTCTGTCTGGATGGGATGTTTCAGTTCCTGTCCTCTCAGTAGAGAGAGTGAAGCTCTGTCTGAATGGGATGGTTCAGTTCCTGTCCTCTCAGTAGAGAGAGTGAAGCTCTGTCTGGATGGGATGTTTCAGTT
>NW_027033711.1:0-6693 GCF_034236695.1 Oncorhynchus nerka | reverse complement strand
CTGGAAGTTATCATGGCTCTCTCTCTCTCGCTCTCCCTCCCTCTTTCTACCCCTTCCTCTGTCTCTCTCTCTCTCTCTCTCTCTCTCTCTCTCTCTCTCTCACTTCATTTCAATTCAAGGGGCTTTATTGGCATGGGAAACATGTTAACAATGCCAAAGCAAGTGCCAAATCTCTCTCTCTCTCTTTGGAGTGCAATGCTATCCTTTCTTAAGCGTTGAGGATTTTCACTGACTAAAAGGCTCTGCATGGTCATTCGGACATCTGCAGTGGGCATACAGCATTTACTGCGATGTGGCCTCTGCAGAATTTAGAGCATTCATACTTATTGTGCTTCGCTGAGCAGAGCTGTTGTGAAGGAAGTTGTCAAGGAAGTGAGTTTGTGTTTATACAGGACCTCCCACCCCCGCCTACCGTCAACCAATCATGTCAATCCGGAGCTATACGAAGCTATATGGAGCTCACCGCATTGTTAAACAATTTGGGAGGCGCACGGCGGTGTGGAGCTTCCAAGCCTCCGGATGCACCACAATTGCATCACACCCTTCTTCCTGAGCCTAGGGATGCTCCACAATTGTATCACACCCTTCTTCCCGAGCCTCCGGATGCTCCACAATTGCATCACACCCTTCTTCCCGAGCCTCCGGATGCTCCACAATTGCATCACACCCTTCTTCCCGAGCCTCCGGATGCTCCACAATTGCATCACACCCTTCTTCCCGAGCCTCCGGATGCTCCACAATTGCATCACACTCTTCTTCCCGAGGCTCCGGACCACATTTCCAGATCAAGTATAAATTGTCTTTAAATGCTCACACTTGTTACACTGTTAATGAACTGAACGAAGCAACACCTCTGTCCATTATTGATGTTGTAATTAACAAGCGCCAGCAGACACTTAATTAGCGTTAGTGCTGCAGGTCTGGCACACAGTGTGTTCCTCCTGGCCTTCGTTCTCACAGCTGAATGTGGCCTTTGTTATGGACGGTATAGGTGTGTGTCAATGTGCGTGTGTTGAAGTATGAATGCATATAAACTGAGTGTTTAGTGTGTGTTGCGTGCATGTGTGTACGTGTTTTGTGTGTGTGAGTTGAAGTATGAATGCATATAAACTGAGTGTTTAGTGTGTGTTGCGTGCATGTGTGTGTGTCCGTGTTTTGTGTGTGTGAGTTGAAGTACGAATGCATATAAACTGAGTGTTTAGTGTGTGTTGCGTGCATGTGTGTGTACGTGTTTTGTGTGTGAGTTGAAGTACGACTACATATGTAATAACCTACAGGAGCTTTCAACAGGGAGTATCTATCTCACTACCTTTTGTGCCCTTCACCTGAAGTCACTAGATGTGGGTACACTACATTTAAAAGGTGTATGATCATGACTATGGAATTGTCCAAAATGAAATTGACTAGAGCCTATTGAGTAAGACTGGTTGGACTTCAGGCTGTTTAAAAAACAAACAACCATTAGTACATCCATTTTGACACTTTTAAAATAATGGCATATAGCCATTGATTCTTGTATAATATAAATTGTATAAATGCCTCATAACTCAAAATATAATATTGTTTTACACCAGCCACCTCCCTCAACTGTCTACCAAAACAAGCTGTTTACCAAAACAAGCTGTTTACCAAAACTAGCTTGTTTTAAAACATTTTAAGCGCTCTAGGATTGCAGAGTAGAGCAGGTGGTGAGGGAGTGTTAGGGGGTCTGCTCTCTCTCTCTTTCTCTCCCTGTCTCTCCCTCTCTCCCTCCTTCTGCCCAGTCTGCCACCTAAATGCCAACGTCACAGCAAGGTGGCCAAGGGGACATTCTGAACATGCTCTGCATAACAGTCAATAAGCTCATCTTCATCCAATTCCTCCTCTTTCTTCCTCCTCTGTTCTCTTTCACTAGTCTCTTTGTCTCTCCTTTTATCCCTCTTCACATCCTTCAAACTGTCTAGATTTATTTATCTCTCTCAATTGTCCTATGCTCCACTTCCCCTTCTCCTCAACACTCTCTCCCTCCCACTCATCCTTTTCTCTCTCTCTCTGTCACGCCCTGACCTTAGAGTGACTTTTTATTTCTCTATTTGGTTAGGTCGGGGTGTGATTTGGGTGGGCATTTTAGTTTTTCTATTTCTTTGTTGGCCGGGTATGGTTCCCAATCAGAGGCAGCTGTCTATCGTTGTCTCTGATTGGGGATCATACTTAGGCAGCCTTTTTCCCACCTTTAGTTGTGGGATCTTGCTTGTGTGTAGTTGCTTTCTGCATTGCAAGTAGCGTTATGTGTGTTTTTGTATTTTGTATTTTTATCGGTATCATTTAATAAAAGTAAAATGTACGCCTACCACACTGCACCTTGGTCCAATCCATCTCTAAACGATCGTGACACTCTCATTAGTACTTCCATGGGAGCCTCTCTCTCTCTTTCTCTCCCCGTTCCTCCCTCTCTCAATTTCCACTCTCCCTCTCTGTACTGATAGTGTTAGTGAGGATCATTTGTACTTCCATGGGATTCCGTCCCAAATGGCACTTCCTTTATAGTGCACTACTTTTGACGAGGGCCCATAGGGGAGTAGTAGTGCATCATATAGGAAATAGGGTTCCATTTGGGATGGATTCCAAGCCTTCTGAATCCCATGAAGGGTACAAATGATCCTCACTGACCCTGGTTTTACGGTCCTACTTCTCCAGCCCAGCTCCACTAACCAACTGAATGAGGATCACATCTAATTAAACCAGCGTCGGCGTACAGGCATTCAGCTCTAATTCAATTACTCCATGTATTTGTGCTCTAATTGGTTAGATGGCCCCCAAGCCAACAGCGATGCAAACACTGTCTTCTAACAAACAGCTTAAGTTCACCTTTGCACTCTGAACCATTCGAGGAGAGAAGTTGCAATTATGAAAGATTAGTTTAGTCTCTGTGTTAAGTTTTTAATTGATTTCTTTGAGTGAATTCGAGTTGTGAATGAAAGAGAGAGATATTGCTTGCGTTATTCAAAACACTGAGAGATGATTCTGTTGAATGTGTTTTGCTTCACTTAAGGAATCGGCTGTGTTGTACTTTGATCACATACTAGTTACAGTAGATAAAACGCGCAGACAGAACTTTTTATCTTGGGTGCAGAGATAAGAAAAAGTGCAGTTTTAAAGCTAATTTCCTGCAATTCTACAGATTTTGCCTTGGGGCAGAGAGAAAAAAGTGCAGTTTTAAAGCTAATTTCCTGCAATTCTACAGATTTTGCCTTGGGGCAGAGAGAAAAAAGTGCAGTTTTAAAGCTAATTTCCTGCAATTCGACAGATTTTGTCTGGGGGCAGAGAGAAACACTCATTTCCAGATCCAACATGTAGAATCGTGGGGAAGTTAACAGAAAATGGCGGTTGATATTCTGGCCAGACGTGATCAGACTGCACCCCACTGCTTTTATCCGTTAGTCAGCACTGTTATGTCCTTCAGTTAGATTGTACATTTGTTTTCAGACTGACTGTCTGTATTGTTCATTAACAGAGACATTTAAGTACACTTGACACACTGTTGTACTACACCATTGAGTCAGTTTGTCCTTAGGCAGGGAGAGGTGATGAGATGTGTTACGGGCCCTACTTAACCAGAGTCAACAAAGAATGAGCCATCCTCTATTAAGTCAACGCTAATCCCCTGGGGTCTGAGGCACTTAGACTAGAGAGAGATAGTATCTGCAGATACGTGTGTGTGTGTGTGTGTGTGTGTGTGTGTGTGTGTGTGTGTGTGAATAGAATAAAACTTTCCAGTTCTATCATAATCAGGCCATTCTATTCCACTGTTCGCATGATGGTGTCATGACAAAACAGGGAACCATGCTAACATGTGCCAGACAGATGCCAGGGGAGGAGCTCTGGAATTCTGATGTCATAGAGTTTTTGTAGCTCCTTCTGAGAAGTACTGCGGCTGGGGTGGCGGTGCTGTCATCCCACAACAATACAACACTGGAGGGCCTAGGGGGACGGCTGGGACAGCTGGGACTGATACAAACCATACTGGCCTTTGAGGATGGAGAGAGTAGAGGAGGGCATGGAGGAGGGGTAGAGGGAGAGGAGGGAAGTGCAGGGAGAGGAGGGAAGTGCAGGGAGGGAGAAGGGAAGAAAAGTCCATGACATACAGCAAAAGTGATTACTTTTATGCTGCCCTTGAGTTTATTTGCGTCATTGCCTCGATGTTCTTTCTTTGCAAAGCAGAGATTGTTGCTTGAAGTGGGAGTTGTTTCCCTCCCTTAGTTATTGTGTGTTCACCTGTTTGTTTACCTAGAGCTCATTGTGAGTGGATGTGCTGCCAACTCAAATAATGTTACAGCAGTATTCAGTGTAAAGAAAACATATATAATTATCTTTCTCTCCCTCGCTCTCTCTTTCACTTTGTCTCTCCCCCGGCATTTTTCTCTCTCTGCATCTCTACCCCTACATCTTTCTCTTTCCCTCTCTCCCCTCCATCTTTCTCTCTCACTCGTTTCTCCTCAATATGTCTTTCTCCCTCTCTCCCTCTCTATCTCTCTCTCTCTGCCTCTCTCCCCTCCAGACTGAAGAAAGGTCTCTAGTTCTCAGACTGCCTGAATTATTTTGGCCACTACACTGTGAAAAGTACTATTGTAGTTCTGCTAACTCAATATATTGGTTGACATCCATTGCCTAGTGTTCGTACTTAAGTAATAAAGTGACATCACCACCTTATATGGTTATCTTTTAAGTTTTAAATACTGTTTTGTTTTACAAACTTTTTGACACTAAATGTCATTATGTTTTCTGAACTATGATGATTGAAGTTACTTGAACATAATTTTTTGTCGTAGTGAACATAAAAATGTAGGTTCCCTTCTACTTGAATTATTAACCTTCATAAACATTTTGTTTAAGTGTAAGTAGTAAGAAGTACTGATTAGTCATTTTTAGTGGGCGTGTCTTAATGTTTAACATTGTTTCATGTATTTGACGATATGTAATTTAACCCACTTTAGCAGGCATTGTTGAGCACAGTGCTCATTCCTCTAGCAGTAACTGGAAGTAGAACTGTAAGCATTAAAGCTCAGACACACCGGTAGGATTGTCAAATGTTTGCTTGCTGACAGTACTTAACGCCTCTGAACAGGATGTTGGCAGTCGATCTCTTTTGTTTTCACACAGCAGAGACCTGGGAAGTCGTCAGCCAATCAGCCTTTATAAACACTCCTAGGCAGAAGGTGGCAGTAGCGTTGCTTGGCAATATCCATGCGTATTGCTTATGGTTTAGATACCACACTATCTGTGCTAATGTTGCAATTTTGTGGAAAACCCTTGTTGATACTAGCCAGATGGCCACAGCTAGATAACTACCCAGCAAGATGATGAACAAACAATTGAATTAAATCTCCATAATCACAAACTGCCAGTGCCAGCCCATATCCAAATGTTTAGCTAGCCAGCTAACGTTAGCATATTCACTAGCTAGCACAACACAGCTAGCGAACTAAAGAAACTGCACTCGGCAGCAAACACAGGAAGCTATTTCATGGAAACTAGCTAATCCATTGTGATTTATAATGTCATTACTAACTCACATTTACATTACATTTAAGTCATTTAGCAGACGCTCTTATCCAGAGCGACTTACAAATTGGTGCTTTCACCTTATGACATCCAGTGGAACAGCCACTTTACAATAGTGCATCTAGGTCTTTTAAGGGGGGGATTACTTTATCAGAGCGGAGGAGCGGGGTGACGTGAGAGAACTTGGGAAGGTTGAACACCAGACGGGCTGCGGCGTTCTGGATGAGTTGTAGGGGTTTAATGGCACAGGCAGGGAGCCCAGCCAACAGCGAGTTGCAGTAATCCAGACGGGAGATGACAAGTGCCTGGATTAGGACCTGCGCCGCTTCCTGTGTGAGGCAGGGTCGTACTCTGCGGATGTTGTAGAGCATGAACCTACAGGAACGGGCCACCGCCTTGATGTTATTTGAGAACGACAGGGTGTTGTCCAGGATCACGCCAAGGTTCTTAGCGCTCTGGGACGAGGACACAATGGAGTTGTCAACCGTGATGGCGAGATCATGGAACGGGCAGTCCTTCCCCGGGAGGAAGAGCAGCTCCGTCTTGCCGAGGTTCAGCTTGAGGTGATGATCCGTCATCCACACTGATATGTCTGCCAGACATGCAGAGATGCGATTCGCCACCTGGTCGTCAGAAGGGGGAAAGGAGAAGATTAATTGTGTGTCGTCTGCATAGCAATGATAGGAGAGACCATGTGAGGTTATGACAGAGCCAAGTGACTTGGTGTATAGCGAGAATAGGAGAGGGCCTAGAACAGAGCCCTGGGGGACACCAGTGGTGAGAGCACGTGGTGAGGAGACGGATTCTCGCCACGCCACCTGGTAGGAGCGACCTGTCAGGTAGGACGCAATCCAAGCGTGGGCCGCGCCGGAGATGCCCAACTCGGAGAGGGTGGAGAGGAGGATCTGATGGTTCACAGTATCGAAGGCAGCCGATAGGTCTAGAAGGATGAGAGCAGAGGAGAGAGAGTTAGCTTTAGCAGTGCGGAGCGCCTCCGTGATACAGAGAAGAGCAGTCTCAGTTGAATGACTAGTCTTGAAACCTGACTGATTTGGATCAAGAAGGTCATTCTGAGAGAGATAGCGGGAGAGCTGGCCAAGGACGGCACGTTCAAGAGTTTTGGAGAGAAAAGAAAGAAGGGATACTGGTCTG
>NW_027033710.1:0-6692 GCF_034236695.1 Oncorhynchus nerka | reverse complement strand
GCCGGATTGGGAGTCCCATAGGGCGGCGTCACGGCCGGTGGGAGTCCCATAGGGCGATGCGTCACGGCCGGCCGTGATTGGGAGTCCCATAGGGCGGCGTCACAACCGGCCGTGATTGGGAGTCCCATAGGGCTGCGTCACGGCCGGCCGTGATTGGGAGTCCCATAGGGCGGCGTCACGGCCGGCCGTGATTGGGAGTCCCATAGGGCGGCGTCCACGGCCGGCCGTGATTGGGAGTCCCATAGGGCGGCGTCACGGCCCGGCCGTGATTGGGAGTCCCATAGGGCTGCGTCACGGCCCGGCCGTGATTGGGAGTCCCATAGGGCTGCGTCACGGCCGGCCGTGATTGGGAGTCCCATAGGGCTGCGTCACGGCCGGCCGTGATTGGGAGTCCCATAGGGCTGCGTCACGGCCCGGCCGTGATTGGGAGTCCCATAGGCGGCGTCACGGCCGGCCGTGATTGGGAGTCCCATAGGGCGGCGCCACGGCCGGCCGTGATTGGGAGTCCCATAGGCGGCGTCACGGCCGGCCGTGATTGGGAGTCCCATAGGGCGGCGTCACGGCCGGCCGTGATTGGGAGTCCCATAGGGCGGCGTCACCGGCCGTAGGGAGTCCCATAGGGGCGACGGCCACGGCCTGATTGGGAGTCCCATAGGGCGGCGTCACGGCCGTGGGAGTCCCATAGGGCTGCGTCACGGCCGTGGGAGTCCCATAGGGCGGCGTCACGGCCGTGGGAGTCCCATAGGGCGGCGTCACGGCCGTGGGAGTCCCATAGGGCTGCGTCACGGCCGTGGGAGTCCCATAGGGCGGCGTCACGGCCGTGGGAGTCCCATAGGGCGGCGTCACGGCCGGCCGTGATTGGGAGTCCCATAGGGCGGCGTCACGGCCGGCCGTGATTGGGAGTCCCATAGGGCTGCGTCACGGCCGGCCGTGATTGGGAGTCCCATAGGGCGGCGTCACGGCCGGCCGTGATTGGGAGTCCCATAGGGCGGCGTCACGGCCGGCCGTGATTGGGAGTCCCATAGGGCTGCGTCACGGCCGGCCGTGATTGGGAGTCCCATAGGGCTGCGTCACGGCCGGCCGTGATTGGGAGTCCCATAGGGCTGCGTCACGGCCGTGGGAGTCCCATAGGGCGGCGTCACGGCCCGGCCGTGATTGGGAGTCCCATAGGGCGGCGTCACGGCCGGCCGTGATTGGGAGTCCCATAGGGCGGCGTCACGGCCGGCCGTGATTGGGAGTCCCATAGGGCGGCGCCACGGCCGGCCGTGATTGGGAGTCCCATAGGGCGGCGTCACGGCCGGCCGTGATTGGGAGTCCCATAGGGCGGCGTCACGGCCGGCCGTGATTGGGAGTCCCATAGGGCGGCGTCACGGCCGGCCGTGATTGGGAGTCCCATAGGGCGGCGTCACGGCCGGCCGTGATTGGGAGTCCCATAGGCGGCGTCACGGCCGGCCGTGATTGGGAGTCCCATAGGGCGGCGTCACGGCCGGCCGTGATTGGGAGTCCCATAGGGCGGCGTCACGGCCGGCCGTGATTGGGAGTCCCATAGGGCGGCGTCACGGCCGGCCGTGATTGGGAGTCCCATAGGGCGGCGTCACGGCCGGCCGTGATTGGGAGTCCCATAGGGCGGCGTCACGGCCGTGGGAGTCCCATAGGGCTGCGTCACGGCCGGCCGTGATTGGGAGTCCCATAGGGCGGCGCACAGCCGGCCGTGATTGGGAGTCCCATAGGGCGCGTCACGCCGGCCGTGATTGGGAGTCCCATAGGCGCGCGTCACGGCCGGCCGTGATTGGGAGTCCCATAGGGCGGCGTCACGGCCGGCCGTGATTGGGAGTCCCATAGGGCGGCGTCACGGCCGGCCGTGATTGGGAGTCCCATAGGGCTGCGTCACGGCCGGCCGTGATTGGGAGTCCCATAGGGCGGCGTCACGGCCGTGGGAGTCCCATAGGGCGGCGTCACGGCCGGCCGTGATTGGGAGTCCCATAGGGCGGCGTCACGGCCGTGGGAGTCCCATAGGGCGGCGTCACGGCCGTGGGAGTCCCATAGGGCGGCGTCACGGCCGTGGGAGTCCCATAGGGCTGCGTCACGGCCGGCCGTGATTGGGAGTCCCATAGGGCTGCGCCACGGCCGGCCGTGACTGAAATCCCCATAGGGGCGCGTCACGGCCGTGGGAGTCCCATAGAGCGCGTCACGGCCGGCCGTGATTGGGGAGTCCCAGGGGCGTACGGCCGGCCGTGATTGGGAGTCCCATAGAAATGGCATCACGGCCCGGCCGTGATTGGGAGTCCCCATGGGCGGCGTCACGGCCGGCCGTGATTGGGGAGTCCCATAGGGCGCGTCTGGCCGGCCGTGATTGGGAGTCCCATAGAGGGCGGCGTCACGGCCGGCGTGATTGGAGTCCCATAGGAGCTGCGTCACGGCCGGCCGTGATTGGGGTCCCACAGGGGCGGCGCACAGCTGACGTGATTGGGAGTCCCATAGGGCGGTGCAAACCTGGCCGTGAGGGAGTCCCATAGGGCGGTGCAACGGCCGGCCGTGATTGGGAGTCCCATCCCATAGGGGCGGCGTCACGCCCGGCCGTGATTGGGAGTCCCCATAGGCGCGTCACGGCCGGCCGTGATTGGGAGTCCCATAGGGCGGCGTCACGGCGTGATTGAGTCCCCCGCCCAGGGCGCGTCACGGCCGGCCGTGATTGGAGTCCCATAGGGGCGGCGTCACGGCACGGCCGTGATTTCAAAGTCCCATAGGGCTGCGTCACGGCCGTGGGGAGTCCCATAGGAAGCGGCGTCACGGCCGGCCGTGATTGGGAGTCCCATAGGGCGGCGTCACGTCGGCGTGATTCAAGTCCCATAGGGCTGCGCCACGGCCGGCCGTGGTCCCATAGGCGGCCACGGCCGGGGAGTCCCATAGGGGCGGCGTCGGGCCGTGATTGGGAGTCCCATAGAAGGCGGCGTCACGGCCGGCCGTGATTGGGAGTCCCATAGGGCTGGTCACACCCGGCCGTGATTGGGAGTCCCATAGGGGCGGCGTCACGGCCCGGCCGTGATTGGGAAGTCCCATAGGCGCTGCGTCACGGCCGCCGTGATTGGAGTCCCATAGGCCGCGCGTCACGGCCGCCGTGAGGGAGTCCCATAGGGCGGCGCCACGGCCGGCCGTGAGGGAGTCCCATAGGGCTGCGTCACGGCCGTGGGAGTCCCATAGGCGGCGTCACGGCCCGGCCGTGATTGGGAGTCCCATAGGGCGGCGTCACGGCCGGCCGTGATTGGGAGTCCCATAGGGCTGCGTCACGGCCGGGCCGTGATTGGGAGTCCCCATAGGGCGGCGTCACGGCCGGCCGTGATTGGAGTCCCATAGGGCGGTCACGGCCGGCCGTGATTGGGGAGTCCCATAGGGCGGCGTCACGGCCTGGCCGTGGGAGTCCCATAGGGCGGCGTCAAACCTGGCCGTGATTGGGAGTCCCATAGGGCGGCGTCGGCCGGCCGTGATTGGGAGTCCCATAGGGGCGGCGTCACGGCCGGCCGTGATTGGGAGTCCCATAGTCCCCATCCCAGGGCGCGTCACGGCCGGCCCGTGATTGGGAGTCCCATAGGGCTGCGTCACGGGGCCGTGCGTCCCACGGCCACGGCCGGCCGTGATTGGGAGTCCCATAGGCGGCGTCACGGCCGTGGGAGTCCCATGGAGCTGCGTCACGTGCCCGGCCGTGATTGGGAGTCCCATAGGGGCGTCACACGGCCGGCCGTGATTGGGAGTCCCATAGGCGGCGTCACGGCCGGCCGTGATTGGGAGTCCCATAGGGGCGGCGTCACGGCCGGCCGTGATTGGGAGTCCCATAGGGCGGCGTCACGGCCCGGCCGTGATTGGGAGTCCCATAGGGCGCGTCACGGCCGGCCGTGATTGGGAGTCCCATAGGCGCGTCACGGCCGGCCGTGATTTGGAGTCCCCATAGGGCGCGTCACGGCGGCCGTGATTGGGAGTCCCATAGGGCGGCGTCACGGCCGGCCGTGATTGGGAGTCCCATAGGGGGCGGCGTCACGGCCGGCCGTGATTGGGAGTCCCATAGGGCGGCGTCACGGCCGGCCGTGATTGGGAGTCCCATAGGGCGGCGTCACGGCCGTGATTGGGGAGTCCCATAGGGGCGGCGTCACGGCCGGCCGTGATTGGGAGTCCCCATAGGGGCGCACAACGTCACGGCCGGCCGGCCGTGATTGGCAGTCCCATAGGGCGGCGTCACGGCCGGCCGTGATTGGGAGTCCCATAGGGCGGCGTCACGGCCGGCCGTGATTGGGAGTCCCCATAGGGGTCACGGCCGGCCGTGATTGGGAGTCCCATAGGGGGCGCGGGCCGGCCGTGATTAGGAGAGTCCATAGGGCGCGCACGGCCGTGATTGGGAGTCCCATAGGGCGCGTCACGGCCGTGGGGAGTCCCATAGGGCGCGTCACGGCCGGCGTGATGGGAGTCCCATAGGGCGGCGTCACGGCCGGCCGTGATTGGGAGTCCCATAGGGCGAGCGTCACGGCCGGCCGTGATCCCATAGGGCGGCGTCACGGCCGTGATTGGGAGTCCCATAGGGGCGGCGTCACGGCCCGTGATTGAGTCCCATAGGGCGTCACGGCCGGCCGTGATTGGGAGTCCCATAGGGGCGGCGTCACGGCCGGCCGTGATTGGGAGTCCCATTAGGGCGGCGTCACGGCCGGCCGTGATTGGGAGTCCCATAGGGCGCGTCAGGCGGCGGCCGTGATTGGGAGTCCCATAGGGCTGCGTCACGGCTGGCCGTGATTGGGAGTCCCATAGGGGCGCGTCACGGCAGCGTGATTGGGAGTCCCCATAGGCGAGCGTCACGGCCGGCCGTGATTGGGAGTCCCATAGGGCTGCGTCACGGCCGGCCGTGATTGGGAGTCCCATAGGGCTGGGTCACGGCCACGTGACAAGAGTCCCATAGGGCGGCGTCACGGCCGACGTGATTGGAGTCCCATAGGGGCGGCGTCACGGCCCGGCCGTGGGAGTCCCCGCCGCGGCGTCACGGCCGTGATTGGAGTCCCATAGGGGCGTCACGGCCGTGGTCCCCCATAGGCTGCGGCCGTGATCCCATGGGACGGCCGTGGGAGTCCATAGGGCGTCACGGCCGTGGGGAGTCCCACGGGCCGGCCGTGATTGGGAGTCCCATAGGGGCGGCGTCACGGCCGGCCGTGATTGGGAGTCCCATAGGGCTGCGTCACGGCCGGCCGTGGGGAGTCCCATAGGGCGGCGTCACGGCCGGCCGTGATTGGGAGTCCCCATAGGGGCGGCGTCACGGCCGGCCGTGATTGGGAGTCCCATAGGGGCGGCGTCACGCCGGGCCGTGATTGGGAGTCCCATAGGTGCGGCGTCCGCGGCCGGCCGTGATTGGGAGTCCCATAGGGCTGCGTCACGGCCGGCCGTGATTGGGAGTCCCCCCATAGGGGCGCGTCACGGCCGGCCGTGATTGGGAGTCCCATAGGGGCGGCGTCACGGCCGGCCGTGGGAAAGTCCCAGATAGGGCGGCGCCACGGCCGGCCGTGATTGGGAAACCATGGCGGCGTCACGGCCGCCGTGATTGGGAGTCCCATAGGGCGCGTCACGGCCCGGCCGTGATTGGGAGTCCCATAGGGCGGCGTCACGGCCGGCCGTGATTGGGAGTCCCATAGGGCGCGCCACGGCCGGCCGTGATTGGGAGTCCCATAGGCGGCGTCACGGCCGGCCGTGATTGGGAGTCCCATAGGGCTGCGTCACGGCCGGCCGTGATTGGGAGTCCCATAGGGCGGCGCACAACTGGCCGTGATTGGGAGTCCCATAGGGCGGCGCACAACCGGCCGTGATTGGGAGTCCCATAGGGCGGCGCACAACCGGCCGTGATTGGGAGTCCCATAGGGCGACGCCACGGCCGGCCGTGATTGGGAGTCCCATAGGGCTGCGTCACGGCCGGCCGTGATTGGGAGTCCCATAGGGCGCGCCACGGCCCGGCCGTGATTGGGAGTCCCATAGGGCGGCGTCACGGCCCGGCCGTGATTGGGAGTCCCATAGGCGGCGTCACGGCCGGCCGTGATTGGGAGTCCCATAGGGCTGCGTCACGGCCGGCCGTGATTGGGAGTCCCATAGGGCGGCGTCACAACTGGCCGTGATTGGGAGTCCCATAGGGCGGCGTCACGGCCGGCCGTGATTGGGAGTCCCATAGGGCGGCGTCACGGCCGGCCGTGATTGGGAGTCCCATAGGGCGCGTCACGGCCGGCCGTGATTGGGAGTCCCATAGGGCGGCGTCACGGCCGGCCGTGATTGGGAGTCCCATAGGGCGGCGCACAACTGGCCGTGATTGGGAGTCCCATAGGGCGGCGTCACGGCCGGCCGTGATTGGGAGTCCCATAGGCCGGCGTCACGGCCGGCCGTGATTGGGAGTCCCATAGGGCTGCGTCACGGCCGGCCGTGATTGGGAGTCCCATAGGAGCGGCGCACAACTGGCCGTGATTGGGAGTCCCATAGGGCGGCGTCACGGCCGGCCGTGATTGGGAGTCCCATAGGGCGGCGTCACGGCCGGCCGTGATTGGGAGTCCCATAGGGCGGCGCACAACCGGCCGTGATTGGGAGTCCCATAGGGCGAGCGCCACGGCCGGCCGTGATTGGGAGTCCCATAGGGCGGCGTCACGGCCCGGCCGTGATTGGGAGTTCCTATAGGAGCGGCG
>NW_027033709.1:0-6690 GCF_034236695.1 Oncorhynchus nerka | reverse complement strand
AGTGCTCCTCTAGGTCTGGTATGTGCTCAGTGCTGCTTTAGGTCTGGTACGTGCTCAGTGTTGCTCTAGGTCTGGTATGTGCTCAGTGCTGCTCTAGGTCTGGTATGTGCTCAGTGTTGCTCTAGGTCTGGTATGTGCTCAGTGCTGGTCTAGGGTCTGGTATGTGCTCAGTGTTGCTCTAGGTCTGGTATGTGCTCAGTGCTGCTCTAGGTCTGGTATGTGCTCAGTGTTGCTCTAGGTCTGGTATGTGCTCAGTGCTGCTCTAGGTCTGGTATGTGCTCAGTGCTGCTCTAGGTCTGGTATGTGCTCAGTGCTGCTCTAGGTCTGGTATGTGCTCAGTGCTGCTCTAGGTCTGGTATGTGCTCAGTGCTGCTCTAGGTCTGGTATGTGCTCAGTGCTGCTCTGAGGTCTGGTATGTGCTCAGTGCTGCTCTAGGTCTGGTATGTGCTCAGTGCTGCTCTAGGTCTGGTATGTGCTCAGTGCTGCTCTAGGTCTGGTACGTGCTCAGTGTTGCTCTAGGTCTGGTATGTGCTCAGTGCTGGTCTAGGTCTGGTATGTGCTCAGTGCTGCTCTAGGTCTGGTACGTGCTCAGTGTTGCTCTAGGTCTGGTATGTGCTCAGTGCTGCTCTAGGTCTGGTATGTGCTCAGTGCTGCTCTAGGTCTGGTATGTGCTCAGTGCTGCTCTAGGTCTGGTATGTGCTCAGTGTTGCTCTAGGTCTGGTATGTGCTCAGTGCTGGTCTAGGTCTGGTATGTGCTCAGTGCTGCTCTAGGTCTGGTATGTGCTCAGTGCTGCTCTAGGTCTGGTATGTGCTCAGTGCTGCTCTAGGTCTGGTATGTGCTCAGTGCTGCTCTAGGTCTGGTATGTGCTCAGTGTTGCTCTAGGTCTGGTATGTGCTCAGTGCTGCTCTAGGTCTGGTATGTGCTCAGTGTTGCTCTAGGTCTGGTATGTGCTCAGTGCTGCTCTAGGTCTGGTATGTGCTCAGTGTTGCTCTAGGTCTGGTATGTGCTCAGTGCTGCTCTAGGTCTGGTATGTGCTCAGTGTTGCTCTAGGTCTGGTATGTGCTCAGTGCTGCTCTAGGTCTGGTATGTGCTCAGTGCTGCTCTAGGTCTGGTATGTGCTCAGTGTTGCTCTAGGTCTGGTATGTGCTCAGTGCTGCTCTAGGTCTGGTACGTGCTCAGTGTTGCTCTAGGTCTGGTATGTGCTCAGTGCTGCTCTAGGTCTGGTATGTGCTCAGTGCTGCTCTAGGTCTGGTATGTGCTCAGTGCTGGTCTAGGTCTGGTATGTGCTCAGTGCTGCTCTAGGTCTGGTATGTGCTCAGTGCTGCTCTAGGTCTGGTATGTGCTCAGTGCTGCTCTAGGTCTGGTATGTGCTCAGTGCTGCTCTAGGTCTGAGTATGTGCTCAGTGCTGCTCTAGGTCTGGTATGTGCTCAGTGCTGCTCTAGGTCTGGTATGTGCTCAGTGCTGCTCTAGGTCTGGTATGTGCTCAGTGTTGCTCTAGGTCTGGTATGTGCTCAGTGCTGCTCTAGGTCTGGTATGTGCTCAGTGTTGCTCTAGGTCTGGTATGTGCTCAGTGCTGCTCTAGGTCTGGTATGTGCTCAGTGCTGCTCTAGGTCTGGTACGTGCTCAGTGTTGCTCTAGGTCTGGTATGTGCTCAGTGCTGGTCTAGGTCTGGTATGTGCTCAGTGCTGCTCTAGGTCTGGTACGTGCTCAGTGTTGCTCTAGGTCTGGTATGTGCTCAGTGTTGCTCTAGGTCTGGTATGTGCTCAGTGCTGCTCTAGGTCTGGTATGTGCTCAGTGCTGCTCTAGGTCTGGTATGTGCTCAGTGCTGCTCTAGGTCTGGTATGTGCTCAGTGCTGCTCTAGGTCTGGTACGTGCTCAGTGTTGCTCTAGGTCTGGTATGTGCTCAGTGCTCCTCTAGGTCTGGTATGTGCTCAGTGCTGCTTTAGGTCTGGTACGTGCTCAGTGTTGCTCTAGGTCTGGTATGTGCTCAGTGCTGCTCTAGGTCTGGTATGTGCTCAGTGTTGCTCTAGGTCTGGTATGTGCTCAGTGCTGCTCTAGGTCTGGTATGTGCTCAGTGCTGCTCTAGGTCTGGTACGTGCTCAGTGTTGCTCTAGGTCTGGTATGTGCTCAGTGTTGCTCTAGGTCTGGTATGTGCTCAGTGCTGGTCTAGGTCTGGTATGTGCTCAGTGTTGCTCTAGGTCTGGTATGTGCTCAGTGCTGCTCTAGGTCTGGTACGTGCTCAGTGTTGCTCTAGGTCTGGTATGTGCTCAGTGCTGCTCTAGGTCTGGTATGTGCTCAGTGCTGCTCTAGGTCTGGTATGTGCTCAGTGCTGCTCTAGGTCTGGTATGTGCTCAGTGTTGCTCTAGGTCTGGTATGTGCTCAGTGCTGCTCTAGGTCTGGTATGTGCTCAGTGTTGCTCTAGGTCTGGTATGTGCTCAGTGCTGCTCTAGGTCTGGTACGTGCTCAGTGTTGCTCTAGGTCTGGTATGTGCTCAGTGCTGCTCTAGGTCTGGTACGTGCTCAGTGTTGCTCTAGGTCTGGTATGTGCTCAGTGCTCCTCTAGGTCTGGTATGTGCTCAGTGCTGCTTTAGGTCTGGTACGTGCTCAGTGTTGCTCTAGGTCTGGTATGTGCTCAGTGCTGCTCTAGGTCTGGTATGTGCTCAGTGCTGCTCTAGGTCTGGTATGTGCTCAGTGTTGCTCTAGGTCTGGTATGTGCTCAGTGTTGCTCTAGGTCTGGTATGTGCTCAGTGCTGGTCTAGGTCTGGTATGTGCTCAGTGTTGCTCTAGGTCTGGTATGTGCTCAGTGCTGCTCTAGGTCTGGTATGTGCTCAGTGCTGCTCTAGGTCTGGTATGTGCTCAGTGCTGCTCTAGGTCTGGTATGTGCTCAGTGCTGCTCTAGGTCTGGTATGTGCTCAGTGCTGCTCTAGGTCTGGTATGTGCTCAGTGCTGCTCTAGGTCTGGTATGTGCTCAGTGCTGCTCTAGGTCTGGTATGTGCTCAGTGCTGCTCTAGGTCTGGTATGTGCTCAGTGCTGCTCTAGGTCTGGTATGTGCTCAGTGCTGGTCTAGGTCTGGTATGTGCTCAGTGTTGCTCTAGGTCTGGTATGTGCTCAGTGCTGCTCTAGGTCTGGTATGTGCTCAGTGTTGCTCTAGGTCTGGTATGTGCTCAGTGCTGCTCTAGGTCTGGTATGTGCTCAGTGCTGCTCTAGGTCTGGTATGTGCTCAGTGTTGCTCTAGGTCTGGTATGTGCTCAGTGCTGCTCTAGGTCTGGTATGTGCTCAGTGCTGCTCTAGGTCTGGTACGTGCTCAGTGTTGCTCTAGGTCTGGTATGTGCTCAGTGTTGCTCTAGGTCTGGTATGTGCTCAGTGCTGCTCTAGGTCTGGTATGTGCTCAGTGTTGCTCTAGGTCTGGTATGTGCTCAGTGCTGCTCTAGGTCTGGTATGTGCTCAGTGTTGCTCTAGGTCTGGTATGTGCTCAGTGCTGCTCTAGGTCTGGTATGTGCTCAGTGCTGCTCTAGGTCTGGTACGTGCTCAGTGTTGCTCTAGGTCTGGTATGTGCTCAGTGCTGCTCTAGGTCTGGTATGTGCTCAGTGCTGCTCTAGGTCTGGTATGTGCTCAGTGCTGCTCTAGGTCTGGTATGTGCTCAGTGCTGCTCTAGGTCTGGTATGTGCTCAGTGTTGCTCTAGGTCTGGTATGTGCTCAGTGTTGCTCTAGGTCTGGTATGTGCTCAGTGCTGGTCTAGGTCTGGTATGTGCTCAGTGTTGCTCTAGGTCTGGTATGTGCTCAGTGCTGCTCTAGGTCTGGTATGTGCTCAGTGTTGCTCTAGGTCTGGTATGTGCTCAGTGCTGCTCTAGGTCTGGTATGTGCTCAGTGTTGCTCTAGGTCTGGTATGTGCTCAGTGCTGCTCTAGGTCTGGTATGTGCTCAGTGCTGCTTCTAGGTCTGGTACGTGCTCAGTGTTGCTCTAGGTCTGGTATGTGCTCAGTGCTGGTCTAGGTCTGGTATGTGCTCAGTGCTGCTCTAGGTCTGGTACGTGCTCAGTGTTGCTCTAGGTCTGGTATGTGCTCAGTGCTGCTCTAGGTCTGGTATGTGCTCAGTGTTGCTCTAGGTCTGGTATGTGCTCAGTGCTCCTCTAGGTCTGGTATGTGCTCAGTGCTGCTTTAGGTCTGGTACGTGCTCAGTGTTGCTCTAGGTCTGGTATGTGCTCAGTGCTGCTCTAGGTCTGGTATGTGCTCAGTGCTGCTCTAGGTCTGGTATGTGCTCAGTGTTGCTCTAGGTCTGGTATGTGCTCAGTGCTGCGCTAGGTCTGGTATGTGCTCAGTGCTGCTCTAGGTCTGGTATGTGCTCAGTGCTGCTCTAGGTCTGGTATGTGCTCAGTGCTGGTCTAGGTCTGGTATGTGCTCAGTGTTGCTCTAGGTCTGGTATGTGCTCAGTGTTGCTCTAGGTCTGGTATGTGCTCAATGCTGGTCTAGGTCTGGTATGTGCTCAGTGCTGCTCTAGGTCTGGTATGTGCTCAGTGCTGCTCTAGGTCTGGTATGTGCTCAGTGCTGGTCTAGGTCTGGTATGTGCTCAGTGTTGCTCTAGGTCTGGTATGTGCTCAGTGCTGCTCTAGGTCTGGTATGTGCTCAGTGCTGCTCTAGGTCTGGTATGTGCTCAGTGCTGCTCTAGGTCTGGTATGTGCTCAGTGTTGCTCTAGGTCTGGTATGTGCTCAGTGCTGCCTCTAGGTCTGGTATGTGCTCAGTGTTGCTCTAGGTCTGGTATGTGCTCAGTGCTGCTCTAGGTCTGGTATGTGCTCAGTGTTGCTCTAGGTCTGGTATGTGCTCAGTGCTGGTCTAGGTCTGGTATGTGCTCAGTGTTGCTCTAGGTCTGGTATGTGCTCAGTGCTGCTCTAGGTCTGGTACGTGCTCAGTGTTGCTCTAGGTCTGGTATGTGCTCAGTGCTCCTCTAGGTCTGGTATGTGCTCAGTGCTGCTTTAGGTCTGGTACGTGCTCAGTGTTGCTCTAGGTCTGGTATGTGCTCAGTGCTGCTCTAGGTCTGGTATGTGCTCAGTGCTGCTCTAGGACTGGTATGTGCTCAGTGCTGCTCTGAGGTCTGGTATGTGCTCAGTGCTGCTCTAGGTCTGGTACGTGCTCAGTGTTGCTCTAGGTCTGGTATGTGCTCAGTGCTGCTCTAGGTCTGGTACGTGCTCAGTGTTGCTCTAGGTCTGGTATGTGCTCAGTGCTCCTCTAGGTCTGGTATGTGCTCAGTGCTGCTTTAGGTCTGGTACGTGCTCAGTGTTGCTCTAGGTCTGGTATGTGCTCAGTGCTGGTCTACGTCTGGTATGTGCTCAGTGCTGCTCTAGGTCTGGTACGTGCTCAGTGTTGCTCTAGGTCTGGTATGTGCTCAGTGTTGCTCTAGGTCTGGTATGTGCTCAGTGCTGCTCTAGGTCTGGTATGTGCTCAGTGTTGCTCTAGGTCTGGTATGTGCTCAGTGCTGCTCTAGGTCTGGTACGTGCTCAGTGTTGCTCTAGGTCTGGTATGTGCTCAGTGCTCCTCTAGGTCTGGTATGTGCTCAGTGCTGCTTTAGGTCTGGTACGTGCTCAGTGTTGCTCTAGGTCTGGTATGTGCTCAGTGCTGCTCTAGGTCTGGTATGTGCTCAGTGCTGCTCTAGGTCTGGTATGTGCTCAGTGTTGCTCTAGGTCTGGTATGTGCTCAGTGCTGGTCTACGTCTGGTATGTGCTCAGTGCTGCTCTAGGTCTGGTACGTGCTCAGTGTTGCTCTAGGTCTGGTATGTGCTCAGTGTTGCTCTAGGTCTGGTATGTGCTCAGTGCTGGTCTAGGTCTGGTATGTGCTCAGTGTTGCTCTAGGTCTGGTATGTGCTCAGTGCTGCTCTAGGTCTGGTACGTGCTCAGTGTTGCTCTAGGTCTGGTATGTGCTCAGTGCTGCTCTAGGTCTGGTACGTGCTCAGTGTTGCTCTAGGTCTGGTATGTGCTCAGTGCTCCTCTAGGTCTGGTATGTGCTCAGTGCTGCTTTAGGTCTGGTACGTGCTCAGTGTTGCTCTAGGTCTGGTATGTGCTCAGTGCTGGTCTACGTCTGGTATGTGCTCAGTGCTGCTCTAGGTCTGGTACGTGCTCAGTGTTGCTCTAGGTCTGGTATGTGCTCAGTGTTGCTCTAGGTCTGGTATGTGCTCAGTGCTGGTCTAGGTCTGGTATGTGCCTCAGTGTTGCTCTAGGTCTGGTATGTGCTCAGTGCTGCTCTAGGTCTGGTACGTGCTCAGTGTTGCTCTAGGTCTGGTATGTGCTCAGTGCTCCTCTAGGTCTGGTACGTGCTCAGTGCTGCTTTAGGTCTGGTACGTGCTCAGTGTTGCTCTAGGTCTGGTATGTGCTCAGTGCTGCTCTAGGTCTGGTATGTGCTCTAGTGCTGCTCTAGGTCTGGTACGTGCTCAGTGTTGCTCCAGGTCTGGTATGTGCTCAGTGTTGCGTCTAGGTCTGGTATGTGCTCAGTGCTGCTCTAGGTCTGGTATGTGCTCAGTGCTGGTCTAGGTCTGGTATGTGCTCAGTGTTGCTCTAGGTCTGGTGACTGTGCTCAGTGCTGGTCTAGGTCTGGTATAGTGCTCAGTGTTGCTCTAGGGTCTGTATGTAGCCCAGTGCTGCTCTAGGTCTGGTATGTGCTCAGTGCTGGTCTAGGTCTGGTATGTGCTCAGTGTTGCTCTAG
>NW_027033708.1:0-6687 GCF_034236695.1 Oncorhynchus nerka | reverse complement strand
TTTACAAGTGATTTTGTATGACTTTTTAAATTAATATCACTATCAACAACAGATTCAACTAATTCTGGACAAGGGTCGGTGGAAAAGGTTTAGATGCTATAATACAATAATACACTGTTACATTATTCATCCACAGCTTATGTTCTGAACACTGTAACGCACCACCTCGGCCTGGGAGGCTCACAGAAACCACGTCGGCCTGGGAGGCTCACGGGAATATGTTACATTATTCATCCACAGCTTATGTTCTGGAACACTGTAATGCACCACGTCGGCCTGGGAGGCTCACAGGAATATGTTACATTATTCATCCACAGTTTATGTTCTGAACACTGTAATGCACCACGTCGGCCTGGGAGGCTCACGGGAATATGTTACATTAATCATCCACAGTTTATGTTCTGAACACTGTAATGCACCACGTCGGCCTGGGAGGCTCACGGAATATGTTACATTAATCATCCACAGTTTATGTTCTGAACACTGTAATGCACCACGTCAGGCCTGGGAGGCTCATGGGAATATGTTACATTATTCATCCACAGTTTATGTTCTGAACACTGTAATGCACCACGTCGGCCTGGGAGGCTCACGGGAATATGTTACATTATTCATCCACAGTTTATGTTCTGAACACTGTAATGCACCACAGGCTCACGGGGAATGTTGGCATTATTCACCACAGTTTATGCTCGGTAATGCCCACGCCGGCCTGGGAGGCTCACGGGAATATGTTACATTATTCATCCACAGTTTATGTTCTGAACACTGTAATGCATCACGTCGGCCTGGGAGGCTCACGGGAATATGTTACATTATTCATCTACAGTTTATGTTCTGAACACTGTAATGCACGTATGCCTGGGAGGCTCATGGGAATATGTTACATTATTCATCCACAGTTTATGTTCTGAACACTGTAATGCACCACGTCGGCCTGGGAGGCTCACGGGAATATGTTACATTATTCATCCACAGCTTATGTTCTGAACACTGTAATGCACCACGTCGGCCTGGGAGGCTCACGGGAATATGTTACATTATTCATCCAGTTTATGTTCTGAACACTGTAATGCACCACGTCGGCCTGGGAGGCTCACGGGAATATGTTACATTATTCATCTACAGTTTATGTTCTGAACACTGTAATGCACCACGTCGGCCTGGGAGGCTCATGGGAATATGTTACATTATTCATCCACAGTTTATGTTCTGAACACTGTAATGCACCACGTCGGCCTGGGAGGCTCACGGGAATATGTTACATTATTCATCCACAGCTTATGTTCTGAACACTGTAATGCACCACGTCGGCCTGGGAGGCTCACGGGAATATGTTACATTATTCATCCACAGTTTTATGTTCTGAACACTGTAATGCACCACGTCGGCCTGGGAGGCTCACGGGAATATGTTACATTATTCATCTACAGTTTATGTTCTGAACACTGTAATGCACCACGTCGGCCTGGGAGGCTCATGGGAATATGTTACATTATTCATCCACAGTTTATGTTCTGAACACTGTAATGCACCACGTCGGCCTGGGAGGCTCACGGGAATATGTTACATTATTCATCCACAGCTTATGTTCTATGTAATGCACCACGTCGGCCTGGGAGGCTCACGGGAATATGTTACATTATTCATCCACAGTTTATGTTCTGAACACTGTAATGCACCACGCCGGCCTGGGAGGCTCACGGGAATATGTTACATTATTCATCCACAGTTTATGTTCTGAACACTGTAATGCACATCGGCCTGGGAGGCTCACCGGAATATGTTACATTATTCATCCACAGTTTATGTTCTGAACACTGTAATGCACGTCGGCCTGGGAGGCTCACGGGAATATGTTACATTATTCATCCACAGCTTATGTTCTGAACACTGTAATGCACCACGTCGGCCTGGGAGGCTCACGGGAATATGTTACATTATTCATCCACAGTTTATGTTCTGAACACTGTAATGCACCACATCGGCCTGGGAGGCTCACGGGAATATGTTACATTATTCATCCACAGTTTATGTTCTGAACACTGTAATGCACCACGTCGGCCTGGGAGGCTCACGGAATATGTTACATTATTCATCCACAGCTTATGTTCTGAACACTGTAATGCACCACGTCGGCCTGGGAGTTTATGTTCTGAACACTGTAATGGAATATGTTACATTATTCATCCACAGTTTATGTTCTGAACACTGTAATGCACCACGTCGGCCTGGGAGGCTCACGGGAATATGTTACATTATTCATCCACAGTTTATGTTCTGAACACTGTAATGCACCACGTCGGCCTGGGAGGCTCACGGGAATATGTTACATTATTCATCCACAGTTTATGTTCTGAACACTGTAATGCACCACGTCGGCCTGGGAGGCTCACGGGAATATGTTACATTATTCATCCACAGTTTATGTTCTGAACACTGTAATGCACCACGTCGGCCTGGGAGGCTCACGGGAATATGTTACATTATTCATCCACAGTTTATGTTCTGAACACTGTAATGCACCACGTCGGCCCGGGAGGCTCATGGGAATATGTTACATTATTCATCCACAGTTTATGTTCTGAACACTGTAATGCACCACGTCGGCCTGGGAGGCTCACGGGAATATGTTACATTATTCATCCACAGTTTATGTTCTGAACACTGTAATGCAACACTGTATGTTACATTATTCATCCACAGTTTATGTTCTGCTGTAATGCACACGTCGGCCTGGGAGGCTCACGGGAATATGTTACATTATTCATCCACAGTTTATGTTCTGAACACTGTAATGCACCACGTCGGCCTGGGAACGGGAATATGTTACATTATTCATCCACAGCTTATGTTCTGAACACTGTAATGCACCACGTCGGCCTGGGAGGCTCACGGGAATATGTTACATTATTCATCCACAGCTTATGTTCTGAACACTGTAATGCACCACGTCGGCCTGGGAGGCTCATCGGGAATATGTTACATTATTCATCCACAGCTTATGTTCTGAACACTGTAATGCACCACGTCGGCCTGGGAGGCTCACGGGAATATGTTACATTATTCATCCACAGTTTATGTCTTCGGCCTGGGAGGCTCACGGGAATATGTTACATTATAATGCACCACGTCGGCCTGGGAGGCTCACGGGAATATGTTACATTATTCATCCACAGTTTATGTTCTGAACACTGTAAGGCACCACGTCGGCCTGGGAGGCTCACGGGAATATGTTACATTATTCATCCACAGTTTATGTTCTGAACACTGTAAGGCACCACGTCGGCCTGGGAGGCTCACGGGAATATGTTACATTATTCATCCACAGTTTATGTTCTGAACACTGTAAGGCACCACGTCGGCCTGGGAGGCTCACAGGAATATCGGTATCCACAGTAGTGGTGGTCAGCTGTTTGTTCACCCGCATCCGCCGGCAATTACAATAACCCACCAGCAACTACGATGTGATGAAGTAAAAATCGGAGGCACCCAACCATCAAATGCACCAATTTGTAAGTCGCTCTGATAAGAGCGTCTGCTAAATGACTTAAATGTAAATGTAAATGTAGAAAAGAAACAATAGGCTACAGTCTGGAAAACGATTTGTTTTGATGGGGGGCAGGATTATTGTTTTGATGGGGGAGGCAGGATTATTGTTTTGATGGGGGGGCAGGATTATTGTTTTGACGGGGGGGGCAGGATTATTGTTTTGACGGGGGGGGCAGGGATTATTGTTTGACGGGAGGGGGTGCAGGATTATTGTTTTGACGTGGGGCAGGATTATTGTTTTGACGGGGGGCAGGATTATTGTTTTGACGGGGGGGCAGGATTATTGTTTTGACGGGGAGCCAGGATTATTGTTTTGACGGGGGGCAGGATTATTGTTTGACGGGGGGCAGGATTATTGTTTTTAATGGGGGCAGGATGTGTTTTGACGGGGGGCAGGATTATTGTTTTGACGGGGGAAGGATTATTGTTTTGACGGATTACTTGTTTTGACGGGGGGCAGGATTATTGTTTTGACGGGGGCAGGATTATTGTTTTGACGGGGGCCAGGATTATTGTTTTGACGGGGGCCAGGATTATTGTTTTGACGGGGGGGGCAGGATTATTGTTTTTGACGGGGGGATTATTGTTTTGACGGGGGGCAGGATTATTGTTTTGACGGGGGCAGGATTATTGTTTGACGGGGGCAGGATTATTGTTTTGACGGGGGCAGGGATTATTGTTTTGACGGGGGATTATTGTTTTGACGGGGGGGCAGGATTATTGTTTTGTTTTGTTTTGACGGGGGCAGGATTATTGTTTTGACGGGGAGGCAGGATTATTGTTTTGACGGGGGAGGCAGGATTTTTGTTTTGACGGGGAGGCAGGATTATTGTTTTGACGGGGGCAGGATTATTGTTTTGACGGGGAGGCAGGATTATTGTTTTGATGGGGGGCAGGATTATTGTTTTGACGGGGGAGGCAGGATTATTGTTTTGACGGGGGCAGGATTATTGTTTTGACGGGGGAGGCAGGATTATTGTTTTGACGGGGGCAGGATTAGACTCAACATAGTGATTTACCTGCTCTGTGGTGTTGGGTTGGGTTATAGACTCAACATAGTGATTTTACCTGCTCTGTGGTGTTAGGTTATAGACTCAACATAGTGATTTACCTGCTCTGTGGTGTTAGGTTATAGACTCAACATAGTGATTTACCTGCTCTCTGTGGTGTTGGGTTGGGTTATAGACTCAACATAGTGATTTACCTGCTCTGTGGTGTTGGGTTATAGACTCAACATAGTGATTTACCTGCTCTGTGGTGTTGGGTTATAGACTCAACATAGTGATTTACCTGCTCTGTGGTGTTGGGTTGTTATAGACTCAACATAGTGATTTACCTGCTCTGTCACATCACTCA
Source organism: Oncorhynchus nerka (assembly GCF_034236695.1). Classification (NCBI taxonomy): domain Eukaryota; kingdom Metazoa; phylum Chordata; class Actinopteri; order Salmoniformes; family Salmonidae; genus Oncorhynchus; species Oncorhynchus nerka. The sequence goes on along the minus strand of NW_027033708.1, from coordinate 1,779 downwards.
CTACACATTATCACAGATGTGACAGAGTGACCACTTCTACCGGAATGGACCAGACTGACATCTCACAAATCACAGCTTTGAAAATGACCTCCCTCCTTGAGAAGTCCACAGCTTTGAGAGTAGAGAGAGAGAGAGAGAGAGAGAGAGAGAGAGAGAGAGAGAGAGAGAGAGAGAGAGAGAGCGAGAGAGAGAGAGAGAGAGAGAGAGAGAGAGCGAGAAAGAGAGAGAGAGAGAGAGAGAGAGAGAGCGAGAGAGAGAGAGAGAGTTAGAGAAAGAGAGAGAGAGAGAGAGAGAGAGAGAGAAAAAGAGGGAGAGAGAGAAGGCGGAAGAGAGAGGGGGGAGGGAGAGAGAAAGAGGGGGAGGGAGAGAGAGAGAGAGACTGTGATGTACTGTACTTGACATCATAAATTCTCTTTCTTCCTTCCTCTGTAGTAAGAAGTACAGTGTATCATTGTAGTACACACACACACACACACACACACACACACACACACACACACACACACACACACACACACACACACACACACACACACACACACACACACACACACAGAGAGAGAGAGAGAATGGATGGGCAATTCAAAAACAGGGTGAAATGATCCCAGAAAGGTCTGGATCTCCCACCAGGCTAACATGAAACACAGACAGTACAGACGCTTTTCTACCACCAGGCTAACATGAAACACACAGAGAGACAGTACAGACGGTTTCTACCACCAGGCTAACATGAAACACAGAGACAGTACAGACGGTTTCTACCACCAGGCTAACATGAAACACACAGAGAAACAGTACAGACGGTTTCTACCACCAGGCTAACATGAAACACAGACAGTACAGACGGTTTCTACCACCAGGCTAACATGAAACATAGAGAGAAACAGTACAGACGGTTTCTCCCACCAGGCTAACATGAAACACAGAGACAGTACAGACGGTTTCTACCACCAGGCTAACATGAAACATAGAGACAGTACAGACGGTTTCTACCACCAGGCTAACATGAAACACACAGAGAGACAGTACAGACGGTTTCTGACCAGGGTAACATGAAACACAGACAGTACAGACAGTTTCTACCACCAGGCTAACATGAAACATAGAAGAGACAGTACAGACGGTTTCACCACCAGGCTAACATGAAAGACACAGACAGTACAGATGGTGTCTCACAGGTCCATGAAATAATATTCTGGCACCATGAGACCCATATAAAACAACTATGATCAGCAGGCTGTATTGTTACAGTACACTATGATCAGCAGGCTGTATTGTTACTATGATCAGGCTGTATTGTTTACACTATGATCAGCAGGCTGTATTGTTACTATGATCAGTAGGCTGTATTGTTACTATGATCAGCAGGCTGTATTGTTACTATGATCAGTAGGCTGTATTGTTACTATGATCAGGCTGTATTGTTACAGTACACTATGATCAGTAGGCTGTATTGTTGCTAGCTGCATCAGTGAAATGGCTGTTACACTATGATCAGCAGGCTGTATTGTTACGACTATGATCAGCAGGCTGTATTGTTACAGTACACTATGATCAGCAGGCTGTATTGTGGCAGTACACTATGATCAGCAGGCTGTATTGTTAGTACACTATGATCAGCAGGCTGTATTGTTTACAGTACACTATGATCAGCAGGCTGTATTGTTACAGTACACTATGATCAGCAGGCTGTATTGTTACAGTACACTATGATCAGCAGGCTGTATTGTTACAGTACACTATGATCAGCAGGCTGTATTGTTACAGTACACTATGATC
>NW_027033707.1:0-6682 GCF_034236695.1 Oncorhynchus nerka | reverse complement strand
GTATTTCAGTAGTAGATGCCTCTGATAAAATACAACTATTTTAGTAGAATATGCCTCTGATAAAATACAACTATTTTAGTAGAACATGCCTCTGATAAAATACAGCTATTTTAGTAGAAGGTGCCTCTGATAAAATACAGGTATTTCAGTAGAAGATGCCTCTGATAAAATACAACTATTTTAGTAGAATATGCCTCTGATAAAATACAGCTATTTCAGTAGTAGATGCCTCTGATAAAATACAGCTATTTCAGTAGAAGATGCCTCTGATAAAATACAGCTATTTCAGTAGAAGATTGTCGTGGAAATTTCCTCTATTTACCAAATCATGGGAGCAAACCACACACACAAGACAGAGTTAGTTATCAAAGTCCATCTTTAATTATATGAGCTCTATCACAATCCTGTGACTCTCAGGTAATTCAGTGTCTCTCAATGAATTCTCTGAGAGCCCCTTCTGCATTGCAACTGCGATCCTTTATAGCAAAGATACACAGGATAAGACAGCATCGGCATAATTCATTGTTCAGCTTTGTCTCCTTTCTCAAACTCAGAACCATAAACCAATCCTCCATATCAACAGGCATATATCAACTTGTCATTTAGATACAACCAATTCTAAATACAACCAATCCTGGACAAGCTCACAGAGAGGAGAGTGAGGCTATAGGTTAAGATAAAAGGGAGCATGAGAATGATTCCAGACACTGCCACCCTCCTTTTCCCCGATGGGAAAAGTAGGGAGTAACTGGCACACACACAGTGGAGCAAAAGATATGTTTACACATGATGACACTTTGACCTCTCCCCTCTCTGCGGCCCATGCAACTTAGTCTTGACATAGAACAGATAACTGCAACCTCGCCACAGTATTATACAAAAATACCATTCTGATGAGAAGTAACTTACAAACATATGATGAATATAAAACATCTTACCTATGTTACCACCAATTCTGATTATTCCCTAACAAGATGCCTCTGATAAAATACAGCTATTTCAGTAGAAGATGCCTCTGATAAAATACAGCTATTTTAGTAGAAGATGCCTCTGATAAAATGCAGGTATTTCAGTAGAAGATGCCTCTGATAAAATACAGCTATTTTAGTAGTAGATGCCTCTGATAAAATACAGGCCTCTGCTTAAAAACTGCTAATGCTAAAGAGCTCCAAAGGGCTTTGCCACGAAGCGTCTGCATATCTCATCTGGTAATATCCGTAGGAAGCCTTTGAACACACTCCTTCTTACCAGGAAAACCCTTTAGAAATTCTTAGTAATAACTAAAGCGATGATAGATTGTCATGTTGATGGAGGAAGCTGATCTTCGTTCACTCACTCCTTTCATTTCACAAATCCCACCCTGCTTTCTTTACCTCTACTCTACTCTCTCCATCTCCTTTTCTCTCTCTCGTTTTATTGTCTGTTTACCTAACTCTTAAAGAGATGGTCGTGATAACTCCACTCCAGTGAACATGCAGATATTCCCTCACAGTCATTCATCATGAGGAAATGGAGTCAGTCATTTGTGGTCTATAGTGACCAATCAAATGTGGAGTGAATTACTAACTTTATTCATGTTTGTCCTCTAAACAGACAAATCCGACAGGTCTCACTGACATGCTTTGCATCTTCTGACTAAAGAAATGGGGCTACTGTATGCTGCTTGAGCTAGTCTTGTCCTTGGAAGGTTACCTCATCAGTCATATGGTTCTGTTCAGCGTAGGTTGGTTAGAAACTGCAGCAGTCTTGTCCTTGGAAGGTTACCTCATCAGTCGTATGGTTCTGTTCAGCGTAGGTTGGTTAGAAACTGCAGCAGTCTTGTCCTTGGAAGGTTACCTCATCAGTCGTATGGTTCTGTTCAGCGTAGGTTGGTTAGAAACTGCAGCAGTCTTGTCCTTGGAAGGTTACCTCATCAGTCGTATGGTTCTGTTCAGCGTAGGTTGGTTAGAAACTGCAGCAGTCTTGTCCTTGGAAGGTTACCTCATCAGTCGTATGGTTCTGTTCAGCGTAGGTTGGTTAGAAACTGCAGCAGTCTTGTCCTTGGAAGGTTACCTCATCAGTCGTATGATTCTGTTCAGCGTAGGTTGGTTAGAAACTGCAGCAGTCTTGTCCTTGGAAGGTTACCTCATCAGTCGTATGATTCTGTTCAGCGTAGGTTGGTTAGAAACTGCAGCAGTCTTGTCCTTGGAAGGTTACCTCATCAGTCATATGGTTCTGTTCAGCGTAGGTTGGTTAGAAACTGCAGCAGTCTTGTCCTTGGAAGGTTACCTCATCAGTCGTATAATTCTGTTCAGCGTAGGTTGGTTAGAAACTGCAGCAGTCTTGTCCTTGGAAGGTTACCTCATCCGTCATATGGTTCTGTTCAGCGTAGGTTGGTTAGAAACTGCAGCAGTCTTGGCTTATATTTCCTATTGCTGTTATATCTTGTGTGCTAATCTTACATTGTAGAATAATTCACGGTCGGATAAATGTAAACTTTTAATACACTACATTTACATTTACATTTAAGTCATTTAGCAGACGCTCTTATCCAGAGCGACTTACAAATTGGTGCATTCACCTTATGACATCCAGTGGAACAGCCACTTTACAATAGTGCATCTAAATCTTTTAAAGGGGGTGAGAAGGATTACTTTATCCTATCCTAGGTATTCCTTAAAGAGGTGGGGTTTCAGGTGTCTCCGGAAGGTGGTGATTGACTCCGCTGTCCTGGCGTCGTGAGGGAGTTTGTTCCACCATTGGGGGGCCAGAGCAGCGAACAGTTTTGACTGGGCTGAGCGGGAACTGTACTTCCTCAGTGGTAGGGAGGCGAGCAGGCCAGAGGTGGATGAACGCAGTGCCCTTGTTTGGGTGTAGGGCCTGATCAGAGCCTGGAGGTACTGAGGTGCCGTTCCCCTCACAGCTCCGTAGGCAAGCACCATGGTCTTGTAGCGGATGCGAGCTTCAACTGGAAGCCAGTGGAGAGAGCGGAGGAGCGGGGTGACGTGAGAGAACTTGGGAAGGTTGAACACCAGACGGGCTGCGGCGTTCTGGATGAGTTGTAGGGGTTTAATGGCACAGGCAGGGAGCCCAGCCAACAGCGAGTTGCAGTAATCCAGACGGGAGATGACAAGTGCCTGGATTAGGACCTGCGCCGCTTCCTGTGTGAGGCAGGGTCGTACTCTGCGGATGTTGTAGAGCATGAACCTACAGGAACGGGCCACCGCCTTGATGTTATTTGAGAACGACAGGGTGTTGTCCAGGATCACGCCAAGGTTCTTAGCGCTCTGGGAGGAGGACACAATGGAGTTGTCAACCGTGATGGCGAGATCATGGAACGGGCAGTCCTTCCCCGGGAGGAAGAGCAGCTCCGTCTTGCCGAGGTTCAGCTTGAGGTGGTGATCCGTCATCCACACTGATATGTCAGCCAGACATGCAGAGATGCGATTCGCCACCTGGTCATCAGAAGGGGGAAAGGAGAAGATTAATTGTGTGTCGTCTGCATAGCAATGATAGGAGAGACCATGTGAGGTTATGACAGAGCCAAGTGACTTGGTGTATAGCGAGAATAGGAGAGGGCCTAGAACAGAGCCCTGGGGGACACCAGTGGTGAGAGCACGTGGTGAGGAGACAGATTCTCGCCACGCCACCTGGTAGGAGCGACCTGTCAGGTAGAACGCAATCCAAGTGTGGGCCGCGCCGGAGATGCCCAACTCGGAGAGGGTGGAGAGGAGGATCTGATGGTTCACAGTATTGAAGGCAGCCGATAGGTCTAGAAGGATGAGAGCAGAGGAGAGAGAGTTAGCTTTAGCAGTGCGGAGCGCCTCCGTGATACAGAGAAGAGCAGTCTCAGTTGAATGACTAGTCTTGAAACCTGGCTGATTTTGATCAAGAAGGTCATACTGAGAGAGATAGCGGGAGAGCTGGCCAAGGACGGCACGTTCAAGAGTTTTGGAGAGAAAAGAAAGAAGGGATACTGGTCTGTAGTTGTTGACATCGGAGGGATCGAGTGTAGTTTTTTCAGACGGGGTGCAACTCTCGCTCTCTTGAAGACGGAAGGGACGTAGCCAGCGGTCAGGGATGAGTTGATGAGCGAGGTGAGGTAAGGGAGAAGGTCTCCGGAAATGGTCTGGAGAAGAGAGGAGGGGATAGGGTCAAGCGGGCAGGTTGTTGGGCGGCCGGCCGTCACAAGACGCGAGATTTCATCTGGAGAGAGAGGGGAGAAAGAGGTCAGAGCACAGGGTAGGGCAGTGTGAGCAGAACCAGTGGTGTCGTTTGACTTAGCAAACGAGGATCGGATGTCGTCGACCTTCTTTTCAAAATGGTTGACGAAGTCATCTGCAGAGAGGGAGGAGGGGGGGGGGGGGGATTCAGGAGGGAGGAGAAGGTGGCAAAGAGCTTCCTATTGTTAGAGGCAGATGCTTGGAATTTAGAGTGGTAGAAAGTGGCTTTAGCAGCAGAGACAGAAGAGGAAAATGTAGAGAGGAGGGAGTGAAAGGATGCCAGGTCCGCAGGGAGGCGAGTTTTCCTCCATTTCCGCTCGGCTGCCCGGAGCCCTGTTCTGTGAGCTCGCAATGAGTCGTCGAGCCACGGAGCGGGAAGGGAGGACCGAGCCGGGCTGGAGGATAGGGGACATAGAGAGTCAAAGGATGCAGAAAGGGAGGAGAGGAGGGTTGAGGAGGCAGAATCAGGAGATAGGTTGGAGAAGGTTTGAGCAGAGGGAAGAGATGATAGGATGGAAGAGGAGAGAGTAGCGGGGGAGAGAGAGCGAAGGTTGGGACGGCGCGATACCATCCGAGTAGGGGCAGTGTGGGAAGTGTTGGATGAGAGCGAGAGGGAAAAGGATACAAGGTAGTGGTCGGAGACTTGGAGGGGAGTTGCAATGAGGTTAGTGGAAGAACAGCATCTAGTAAAGATGAGGTCGAGCGTATTGCCTGCCTTGTGAGTAGGGGGGAAGGTGAGAGGGTGAGGTCAAAAGAGGAGAGGAGTGGAAAGAAGGAGGCAGAGAGGAATGAGTCAAAGGTAGACGTGGGGAGGTTAAAGTCGCCCAGAACTGTGAGAGGTGAGCCGTCCTCAGGAAAGGAGCTTATCAAGGCATCAAGCTCATTGATGAACTCTCCGAGGGAACCTGGAGGGCGATAAATGATAAGGATGTTAAGCTTGAAAGGGCTGGTAACTGTGACAGCATGGAATTCAAAGGAGGCGATAGACAGATGGGTAAGGGGAGAAAGAGAGAATGACCACTTGGGAGAGATGAGGATCCCGGTGCCACCACCCCGCTGACCAGAAGCTCTCGGGGTGTGCGAGAACACGTGGGCGGACGAAGAGAGAGCAGTAGGAGTAGCAGTGTTATCTGTGGTGATCCATGTTTCCGTCAGTGCCAAGAAGTCGAGGGACTGGAGGGAGGCATAGGCTGAGATGAACTCTGCCTTGTTGGCCGCAGATCAGCAGTTCCAGAGGCTACCGGAGACCTGGAACTCCACGTGGGTCGTGCGCGCTGGGACCACCAGATTAGGGTGGCCGCGGCCACGCGGTGTGGAGCGTTTGTATGGTCTGTGCAGAGAGGAGAGAACAGGGATAGACAGACACATAGTTGACAGGCTACAGAAGAGGCTACGCTAATGCAAAGGAGATTGGAATGACAAGTGGACTACACGTCTCGAATGTTCAGAAAGTTAAGCTTACGTAGCAAGAATCTTATTGACTAAAATGATTAAAATGATACAGTACTGCTGAAGTAGGCTAGCTGGCAGTGGCTGCGTTGTTGACTTTGTAGGCTAGCTGGCAGTGGCTGCGTTGTTGACACTACACTAATCAAGTCGTTCCGCTGAGTGTGATAGTTTCTACAGTGCTGCTATTCGGGGCTAGCTGGCTAGCTAGCAGTGTTGATTACGTTACGCTGCGTTAAAAGAACGACAATAGCTGGCTAGCTAACCTAGAAAATCGCTCTAGACTACACAATTATCTTTGATACAAAGACGGCTATGTAGCTAGCTATGTAGCTAGCTACGATCAAACAAATCAAACCGTTGTACTGTAATGAAATGAAATGAAAATGTGATACTACCTGTGGAGCGAAGCGGAATGCGACCGGGTTGTTGAGTGCGGAAGTTCTATTCGGTAGACGTTGGCTAGCTGTTGGCTAGCTAGCAGTGTCTCCTACGTTAAGGACGACAAATAGCTGGCTAGCTAACCTCGTTAAATTAAGATAATCACTCTAAAACTACACACTCTAAACTACACAATTATCTTGGATACGAAGACAGCAAAGACAACTATGTAGCTAGCTAACACTACACTAATCAAGTCGTTCAGTTGAGTGTAATAGTTTCTACAGTGCTGCTATTCGGTAGACGGTGGACGTTTGCTAGCTGGCTAGCTGCTGGGCAGATAGCAGTGTAGACTACGTTAGGACGACGAAATACGATAATTACGCAATTATCTTTGATACAATGACGGCTATGTAGCTAGCTAAGAAGAAATTGCTAAGATTAGACAAATCAAACCGTTGTACTATAATGAAATGTAATGAAATGTAATGAAAAGTTATACTACCTGCGGACCGAAGTGCGGATGCGACCGCTCGCTCCAACCCGGAAGTTGCTCCAACCCATGTTATTTGAAACCAAGCTTTAGTGCAGTGGGCAACATGTTAGTCTAACCAGAAAACTTCCCCATGTCACGTTTGATTGAATAGTCCTAC
>NW_027033706.1:0-6679 GCF_034236695.1 Oncorhynchus nerka | reverse complement strand
CACACACACCACACCCCACACCCACACACCACTGACACCCCAACCCACACACCCACACCACTGACACCCCAACCCACACTACACCACACCCACTGACACCCCAACCACACACACCACCACTGGACACCCCAACCCACACACCCACACCCACACACACTGACACCCCAACCCACACACACCCACACACACTGACACCCCGCAACCCACACTGACACCCCAACCGCACACACACCACACCACTGACACCAACCCACACACACACACCACACCCGACACCCCAACCCACACACACCCACACACCCACTGACACACCCACACCCACACACACCACACACACTGACACCCCAACCCCACACACACTGACACCCCAACCCACACACACACACTGACACCCCAACCCCACACCACACCCACACACACTGACACCCCAACCCACACACACCACACCCACTGACACCCCAACCCACACACCACACCACTGACACCCCAACCCACACACACCACACACACTCGACAACCCACACACCCACACACACTGACACCCCAACCCACACACACTGACACCCCAACCCACACACACTGACACCCCAACCCACACACACTGACACCCCAACACACACACCACACCCACACACTGACACCCCAACCCACACACACACCCACTGACACCCCACCACACCACACCACACCCACACACACTGACACCCCAACCCACACACACACACCCACACACTGACACCCCAACCCACACACACCACACCCACACACACTGACACCCCAACCCACACACACCACACCCACACCCACACACACCACACACCCACCACACACCACACCCACTGACACCCCAACCCACCACACCCACACACACCACACCCACTGACACCCCGTAACCCACACACTGACACCCCAACCCACTGCACACCCACACACACTGACACCTCCCAACCCACACACTGGACACCCCAACCCACACACTGACACCCCTAACCCACACACCACACCGGACACCCCAAACCCTTACACACCACACACACACACACACACCACACCCACTGACACCCCAACCCACACCCCAACACCCTCAACCCACACACACACCACACCCACTGACACCCCGCAACCCACACACACTGACACCCCAACCCACACCAACCCCCACCACACCCACACACACACTGACACCCCAACCCACATACACACATCACTGGACAACCCCAAACTCCACACACACCGGCCACCCCCGACACCTCTAACCCACACACCGACACTTCGACACCCCAAACCCACACACAGACACCCCAACCTACCTACTGACACCTCCCCAACCCACACCACACCCACTGACACCCCAAACCCACACACACCACACCCACTGACACCCCAACCCACACACACCCACTCCAGTACTGCTACCTCCCGTATATAGCCATGAAAGTACCCTCGCACCCTGCACATCGACTGGGTACTGCAGTACCTTCGTGTATAGCCATGTTATTACTTCTCGCACTGCTACTCCCCGTATATAGCCATGTTGGTTGGCCTCGTACCTCTGCACATCGATTCAGTACTGCTACTCCCGTATATAGCCATAAAGTCATTACTCCTCGTACCCTGTGCACATCGACCAGTACTGCTACTCCTTGGCTATAGACATGTCATTACTCTCGCACCCCGCACATCGACTGGGTCCTGCTACTCCCCTGTATATAGCCATGTTGGCTACCTCGAACACTCTCTGCACATCGACTCAGTACTGCTACCCTGTATATAGCCATGTTATTACCTCGCACCCCTGCACATCGACTGGGTACTGCTACTCCTGTATATAGACATACATACTCGTACTTGCACATCGATCAGTACTGCTACTCCCTCGACATAGCCATGTACTCGTACTGCACACTTACCTAGTACTACTCCCTGTATATAGCCATGTTATTACTTCTACCCCTGCACATCGACTCAGTACTGCTACTCCTGTATATAGCCATGTTATTACTCGTACTCCTGCACATCGACTGGGTACTGCTACTCCCTCGTATATAGCCATGTTATTACTCGCACCCCTGCACATCGACTCGGTACTGCTACTCCTGTATATAGCCATGTTGTCCCCCTGCCACGACTCGGTACTGCTACTCCCGTATATAGCCACGTGCTCGACCTGCACATCGCTGGTATTGCTACTCTCCTGTATATAGCCATGTTATTACCCGTACCTCTGCACATCGACTCAGTACTGCTACTCCCTGTATATAGCCATGTTATTACTCGTACCCCTGCACATCGACTCAGTACTGCTACTCCCTGTATATAGCCATAGCGATACCTCGCACCCCTGCACATCGACTGGGTATTGCTACTCCCTGTATATAGCCATGTTGCTGCCTCATACCCCTGCACATTGACTAGGCATTGGTCATGCCTCCTGTATAGCTAACATGTCGTACCGTGCACCCTGCACATCGACTTCAGTACTGCCTGCCTTGTATATAACCACAAAGTTATATACCTCGCACCCCCTGCACATCGACTAGGGAACTGCTGCTCCCGTATATAGCCATGTTATTACCTCGTACTCCTGCACATCGACTCAGGTACTGCTACTCCCCGTATATAGCCACAGTTATTACCTCGCACTCTGCACATCGACTAGGTACTGCTACTCCCCGTATATAGCCATAGTTATTACCTCGTACTCCCTGCACATTGACTGGGTAATGCCACTCCGTAGTATAGACATGTTATTACCTCGCACCCCTGCACATCGCACTCCAGTACTGCTACTCCCCTGTATATAGACATGTTATTACCTCGTACCCCTGCACATCGACTCAGTACTGCTACTCCCCGTATATAGACATGTTATTACCTCGTACCCCTGCATATCGACTCAGTACTGCTACTCCCTGCATATAGACATGTTATTTACTCGTTAGTTATTCACTGTTTATTTATTCCTCGCTTCACTATGTATACTCTTTTGTTCATCTTCAAAGCTGTTATATATAACTTTTTGGGCAACTCAATCAAATTCACATAGAAAGTGTGTTATAGATCTGTCATTTTCATTGAACGGCAGTCAAAGAAGGGTAGATCTCTTCTGTGCGTGTTATTTCAATGCTTCCTGTTCTTAAAGTTTCATTTTTGCATCTTTTACTTTTGGTTTTGTACACGAGCTTCCAACATCTGAAAACACCATATTTTTGGTTATGGAAAATATATTTCATAGCTGGTACAATGATACACTATAATTGCTTGTTTTGTGAAAAATTGGAAATTAGGCAAACAATTTGAATTTCAGCAACCAGGAATTGACGGATCAATTTCGGCATAGTGCATCTAACTCTGCATTGTTGGAAAAGGACCCGTAAGTAAATAAGCATTTCACTGTTAGTCTACACTTGAAATGTACAAAGCAAGAGACAAATAACATTGTATTTTATTTGATTCAGCTAGTCAGTCACCACACCCTCCCTTGCACCTGTTGGCTGGCCCAGCAGTGAACACAGGATAGCAACTGAGGGTGCAGCCAAGTGCATAGTGCTGCATACTTGACCCGACAGTGCGAGCGATTAGTGTTTTGAGGACGGTTTGATTATAAAAAAATCTATATATTCTTTTTTTTGGGGGGTGTTAAATGCACAATGCATTGTGGGTTAAATTCAAAACACAGAAAACAATTAATAAAAGCCCCATGTTGGTAGTGACTGCCCATTACTGCTTATCACTTTAGAGCCATCATTTATTCACAGTACTTTATTTTCAAATTAATAAAAAAAAACCTATTTTAGTAGTTATTCAAAGTAAAAAAGGCATAATTTTATGACTGCTGAATACCAACTAGGCCATCAATGACTTAGATGATGTAATTTTGAAAAATTACCTTCTTCCAGAAATAAGTTCTCACTGTTGCCGCCTCATCGGCCACCCTCAGCTCCCAGCTGTGCCCTGGACACCATTTGTGGAATTGACGTCCCTCATCTAGCTTCAGAGTTTGTTCTGTTAGGTGACCTAAACTGGGATATGCTTAACACCCCGGCAGTCCTACAATGTAAGCTAGATGCCCTCAATCTCACTCAAATCATCAAGGAACCCACCAGGTACAACCCTAACTCTGTAAACAAGGGCACCCTCATAGACGTCATCCCTGACCAACTGGCCTCCAAATACACCTCCGCTGTCTTCAACCAGGATCTCAGCGATCACTGCCTCATTGCCTGTATCCGCCACGGAGCCGCAGTCAAACGACCACCCTCATCACTGTCAAACGCTCCCTAAAACACTTCTGTGAGCAGGCCTTTCTAATCGACCTGGCCCGGGTATCCTGGAAGGACATTGACCTCATCCCGCCAGTTGAGGATGCCTGGTCATTCTTTAAAGTAACTTCCTCACCATTTTAGATAAGCATGCTCCGTTCAAAAATGCAGAACCAAGAACAGATACAGCCCTTGGTTCACTCCAGACCTGACTGCCCTCGACCAGCACAAAACATCCTGTGGCGGACTGCAATAGCATCGAATAGCCCCCGTGATATGCAACTGTTCAGGGAAGTCAGGAACCAATACACGCAGTCAGTCAGGAAAGCTAAGGCCAGCTTCTTCAGGCAGAAGTTTGCATCCTGTAGCTCCAACTCCAAAAAGTTCTGGGACACTGTGAAGTCCATGGAGAACAAGAGTACCTCCTCCCAGCTGCCCACTGCACTGAGGCTAGGTAACACGGTCTCCACCGATAAATCCACGATTATCGAAAAGCTTCAATAAGCACTTTCAACGGCTGGCCATGCCTTCCGCCTGGCTACTCCAACCTCGCCAACAGCTCCGCCCCGCAGCTCCTCGCCCAAGCCTCTCCAGGTTCTCCTTACCCAAATCCAGATAGCAGATGTTCTGAAAGAGCTGCAAAACCTAGACCCGTACAAATCAGCTGGGCTTGACAATCTGGACCCTCTATTTCTGAAACTATCTGCCGCCATTGTCGCAACCCCTATTACCAGCCTGTTCAACCTCTCTTTCATATCGTCTGAGATCCCCAAGGATTGAAAGCTGCCGCAGTCATCCCCTTCAAAGGGGGAGACACCCTGGACCCAAACTGCTATAGACCTATATCCATCCTGCCCTGCCTATCTAAGGTCTTCGAAAGCCAAGTCAACAAACAGGTCACTGACCATCTCGAATCCCACCGTACCTTCTCCGCTGTGCAATCTGGTTTCCGAGCCGGTCACGGGTGCACCTCAGCCACGCTCAAGGTACTAAACGATATCATAACCGCCATCGATAAAGACAGTACTGTGCAGCCGTCTTCATCGACCTCGCCAAGGCTTTCGACTCTGTCAATCACCATATTCTTATCGGCAGACTCAATAGCCTCGGTTTCTCGGATGACTGCCTTGCCTGGTTCACCAATTACTTTGCAGACAGAGTTCAGTGTGTCAAATCGGAGGGCATGCTGTCCGGTCCTCTGGCAGTCTCTATGGGGTGCCACAGGGTTCACCTCTCGGGCCGACTCTTTTCTCTGTATATATCAATGATGTTGCTCTTGCTGCGGGCGATTCCCTGATCCACCTCTACGCAGACGACACCATTCTATATACTTTCGGCCCGTCATTGGACACTGTGCTATCTAACCTCCAAACGAGCTTCAATGCCATACAGCACTCCTTCCGTGGCCTCCAACTGCTCTTAAACGCGAGTAAAACCAAATGCATGCTTTTCAACCGATCGCTGCCTGCACCCGCATGCCCGACTAGCATCACCACCCTGGATGGTTCCGACCTTGAATATGTGGACATCTATAAGTACCTAGGTGTCTGGCTAGACTGCAAACTCTCCTTCCAGACTCACATCAAACATCTCCAATCGAAAAATCAAATCAAGAGTCGGCTTTCTATTCCGCAACAAAGCCTCCTTCACTCACGCCGCCAAGCTTACCCTAGTAAAACTGACTATCCTACCGATCCTCGATTTCGGCGATGTCATCTACAAAATGGCTTCCAACACTCTACTCAGCAAACTGGATGCAGTCTATCATAGTGCCATCCGTTTTGTCACCAAAGCACCTTATACCACCCACCACTGCGACTTGTATGCTCTAGTCGGCTGGCCCTCGCTACATATTCGTCGCCAGACCCACTGGCTCCAGGTCATCTACAAGTCCATGCTAGGTAAAGCTCCGCCTTATCTCAGTTCACTGGTCACGATGGCAACACCCATCCGTAGCACACGCTCCAGCAGGTGTATCTCACTGATCATCCCTAAAGCCAACACCTCATTTGGCCGCCTCTCGTTCCAGTACTCTGCTGCCTGTGACTGGAATGAACTGCAAAAATCGCTGAAGTTGGAGACTTTATCTCCTCACCAACTTCAAACATCAGCTATCCGAGCAGCTAACCGATCGCTGCAGCTGTACATAGTCTATTGGTAAATAGCCCACCCATTTTCACCTACCTCATCCCCATACTGTTTTTATACTGTTTTTTTATTTTATTTATTTATTTACCTTTCTGCTCTTTTGCACACCAATATCTCTACCTGTACATGACCATCTGATCATTTATCACCCCAGTGTTAATCTGCAAAATTGTATTATTCGCCTACCTCATGCCTTTTGCACACATTGTATATAGACTGCCCATTTTTTTTTTCTACTGTGTTATTGACTTGTTAATTGCTTACTCCAT
>NW_027033705.1:0-6679 GCF_034236695.1 Oncorhynchus nerka | reverse complement strand
TATTTCAGTAGTAGATGCCTCTGATAAAATACAGCTATTTCAGTAGAAGATGCCTCTGATAAAATACAGCTATTTCAGTAGAAGATTGTCGTGGAAATTTCCTCTATTTACCAAATCATGGGAGCAAACCACACACACAAGTCAGAGTTAGTTATCAAAGTCCATCTTTAATTATATGAGCTCTATCACAATCCTGTGACTCTCAGGTAATTCAGTGTCTCTCAATGAATTCTCTGAGAGCCCCTTCTGCATTGCAACTGCGATCCTTTATAGCAAAGATACACAGGATAAGACAGCATCGGCATAATTCATTGTTCAGCTTTGTCTCCTTTCTCAAACTCAGAACCATAAACCAATCCTCCATATCAACAGGCATATATCAAATTGTCATTTAGATACAACCAATTCTAAATACAACCAATCCTGGACAAGCTCACAGAGAGGAGAGTGAGGCTATAGGTTAAGATAAAAGGGAGCATGAGAATGATTCCAGACACTGCCATCCTCCTTTTCCCCGATGGGAAAAGTAGGGAGTAACTGGCACACACACAGTGGAGCAAAAGATATGTTTACACATGATGACACTTTGACCTCTCCCCTCTCTGCGGCCCATGCAACTTAGTCTTGACATAGAACAGATAACTGCAACCTCGCCACAGTATTATACAAAAATACCATTCTGATGAGAAGTAACTTAAAAACATATGATGAATATAAAACATCTTACCTATGTTACCAACAAATTCTGATTATTCCCTAACAAGGTGCCTCTGATAAAATACAGCTATTTCAGTAGAAGATGCCTCTGATAAAATACAGCTATTTTAGTAGTAGATGCCTCTGATAAAATACAGCTATTTTAGTAGAAGATGCCTCTGATAAAATACAGCTATTTCAGTAGAAGATGCCTCTGATAAAATACAGCTATTTTAGTAGAAGGTGCCTCTGATAAAATACAGGCCTCTGCTTAAAAACTGCTAATGCTAAAGAGCTCCAAAGGGCTTTGCCACGAAGCGTCTGCATATCTCATCTGGTAATATCCGTAGGAAGCCTTTGAACACACTCCTTCTTACCAGGAAAACCCTTTAGAAATTCTTAGTAATAACTAAAGCGATGATAGATTGTCATGTTGATGGAGGAAGCTGATCTTCGTTCACTCACTCCTTTCGTTTCACAAATCCCACCCTGCTTTCTTTACCTCTACTCTACTCTCTCCATCTCCTTTTCTCTCTCTCATTTTATTGTCTGTTTACCTAACTCTTAAAGAGATGGTCGTGATAACTCCACTCCAGTGAACATGCAGATATTCCCTCACAGTCATTCATCATGAGGAAATGGAGTCAGTCATTTGTGGTCTATAGTGACCAATCAAATGTGGAGTGAATTACTAACTTTATTCATGTTTGTCCTCTGAACAGACAAATCCGACAGGTCTCACTGACATGCTTTGCATCTTCTGACTAAAGAAATGGGGCTAATGTATGCTGCTTGAGCTAGTCTTGTCCTTGGAAGGTTACCTCATCAGTCATATGGTTCTGTTCAGCGTAGGTTGGTTAGAAACTGCAGCAGTCTTGTCCTTGGAAGGTTACCTCATCAGTCGTATGGTTCTGTTCAGCGTAGGTTGGTTAGAAACTGCAGCAGTCTTGTCCTTGGAAGGTTACCTCATCAGTCGTATGGTTCTGTTCAGCGTAGGTTGGTTAGAAACTGCAGCAGTCTTGTCCTTGGAAGGTTACCTCATCAGTCGTATGGTTCTGTTCAGCGTAGGTTGGTTAGAAACTGCAGCAGTCTTGTCCTTGGAAGGTTACCTCATCAGTCGTATGGTTCTGTTCAGCGTAGGTTGGTTAGAAGTAGGTTGCTTAGAAACTGCAGCAGTCTTGTCCTTCTGGAAGGTTACCTCATCAGTCAGATGATTCTGTTCAGCGTAGGTTGGTTAGAAACTGCAGCAGTCTTGTCCTTGGAAGGTTACCTCATCAGTCGATGACTCCTGTTCAGCGTAGGTTGGTTAGAAACTGCAGCAGTCTTGTCCTTGGAAGGTTACCTCATCAGTCATATGGTTCTTCTGTTCAGCGAGGGCTGGTTAGAAACTGCAGCAGTCTTGTCCTTGAAGGTTACCTCATCAGTCATATGGTTCTGTTCAGCGAGGCTGGTTAGAAACTGCAGCAGTCTTGTCCTTGGAAGGTTACCTCATCCGTCGTATGGTTCTGTTCAGCGTAGGTTGGTTAGAAACTGCAGCAGTCTTGGCCTCATCCGTCATATTTCCTATTGGCTAGGAAACTGCAGTCTTGGTTATATTTCCTATTGCTGTTATATCTTAAAGCACCTTACATTGTAGAATAATTCACGGCCGGATAAATGTAAACTTTTAATACACTACATTTACATTTACATTTAAGTCATTTAGCAGACGCCCTTATCCAGAGCTTACTTACAAATTGGTGCATTCACCTTATGACATCCAGTGGAACAGCCACTTTACAATAGTGCATCTAAATCTTTTAAAGGGGGTGAGAAGGATTACTTTTTATCCTATCCTAGGTATTCCTTAAAGAGGTGGGGTTTCAGGGTGTCTCCGGAAGGTGGTGATTGGACTCCGCTGTCCTGGCTGCCGTGAGGGAGTTTGTTCCACCATTGGGGGCCAGAGCAGCCAACAGTTTTGACTGGGCTGAGCGGAACTGTACTTCTCAGTGGTAGGGAGGCGAGCAGGCCAGAGGTGGATGAACGCAGTGCCCTTGTTTGGGTGTAGGGCCTGACAGAGCCTGGAGGTACTGAGGTGCCGCTCCCCTCACAGCCCGCAGGCAAGCACCATGGTCTTGTAGCGGATGCGAGCTTCCAACTGGCCAGTGGAGAGAGCCGGAGGGAGCCGGGTGACGTGAGAGAACTTGGGAAGGTTGAACACCAGACGGGCTGCGGCGTTCTGGATGAGTTGTGGGGTTAATGGCACAGGCAGGGAGCCCAGCCAGCGAGTTGCAGTAATCCAGACGGGAGATGACAAGTGCCTGGATTAGGACCTGCGCCGCTTCCTGTGTGAGGCAGGGTCAGTACTCTGCGGATGTTGTAGAGCATGAACCTACAGGAACGGGCCACCGCCTGATGTTATTTGAGAACGACAGGGTGTTGTCCAGGATCACGCCAAGGTTCTTAGCGCTCTGGGAGGAGGACACAATGGAGTTGTCAACCGGATGGCGAGATCATGGAACGGGCAGTCCTTCCCCGAGGAAGAGCAGCCCGCCTTGCGAGGTTCAGCTTGGGTGGTGATCCGTCATCCACACTGATATGTCAGCCAGACATGCAGAGATGCGATTCGCCACCTGGTCATCAGAAGGGGGAAAGGAGAAGATTAATTGTGTGTCGTCTGCATAGCAATGATAGAGAGACCATGTGAGGTTATGACAGAGCCAAGTGACTTGCAGTATAGCGAGAATAGGAGAGGGCCTAGAACAGAGTCCTGGGGGACACCAGTGGTGAGAGCACGTGGTGAGAGACAGACTCTCGCCACGCCACCTGGTAGGAGCGACCTGTCAGGTAGAACGCAACTAAGTGTGTGGGCCGCGCCGGAGATGCCCAACTCGGAGAGGGTGGAGAGGAGGGGATCCTGATGGTTTCAGTATTGAAGGCAGCCGATAGGTCTAGAAGGATGAGAGCAGAGGAGAGAGAGTTAGCTTTAGCAGTGCGGAGCGCCTCCGTGATACAGAGAAGAGCAGTCTCAGTTGAATGACTAGTCTTGAAACCTGACTGATTTTGATCAAGAAGGTCATTCTGAGAGAGATAGCGGGAGAGCTGGCCAAGGACGGCACGTTCAAGAGTTTTGGAGAGAAAAGAAAGAAGGGATACTGGTCTGTAGTTGCTGACATCGGAGGGATCGAGTGTAGGTTTTTTCAGAAGGGTGCAACTTCTCGCTCCTCTTGAAGACGGAAGGGACGTAGCCAGCGGTCAGGGATGAGTTGATGAGCGAGGTGAGGTAAGGGAGAAGGTCACCGGAAATGGTCTGGAGAAGAGAGGAGGGGATAGGGTCAAGCGGGCAGGTTGTTGGGCGGCCGGCCGTCACAAGACGCGAGATGTCATCTGGAGAGAGGGGGAGAAAGAGGTCAGAGCACAGGGTAGGGCAGTGTGAGCAGAACCAGTGGTGTCGTTTGACTTAGCAAACGAGGATCGGATGTCGTCGACCTTCTTTTCAAAATGGTTGACTAAGTCATCTGCAGAGAGGGAGGAGGGGGGAGGAGGATTCAAGAGGGAGGAGAAGGTGGCAAAGAGCTTCCTATTGTTAGAGGCAGATGCTTGGAATTTAGAGTGGTAGAAAGTGGCTTTAGCAGCAGAGACAGAAGAGGAAAATGTAGAGAGGAGGGAGAAAGGATGCCAGGTCCGCAGGGAGGCGAAGCCTTTCCTCCATTTCCGGCTTCCGGAGCCCTGTTCTGTGAGCTCGCATTGAGTCGTCGAGCCACGGAGCGGAAGGGAGGACCGAGCCGGCTGGAGGATAGGGGACATAGAGAGTCAAAGGATGCAGAAAGGAGGAGAGGAGGGTTGAGGAGGCAGAATCAGGAGATAGGTTGGAGAAGGTTTGAGCAGAGGGGAAGAGATGATAGGATGGAAGAGGAGAGAGTAAGCGGGAGAGAGAGCTTAAGGTTGGGACGGCGCGATACCATCCGAGTAGGGCAGTGTGGGAAGTGTTGATGAGAGCGAGAGGGAAAAGGATACAAGGTAGTGGTCGGAGACTTGAGGGGAGTTGCAATGAGGTTAGTGGAAGAACAGGCATCTAGTAAAGATGAGGTCGAGCGTATTGCCTGCCTTTGTGAGTAGGGGGGAAGGGAGAGGGTGAGGTCAAAAGAGGAGAGGAGGGAAAGAAGGAGGCAGAGAGGAATGAGTCAAAGGTAGACGGGGAGTGTTGGGGAAGTCGCCCAGAACTGTGAGAGGTGAGCCGTCCTCAGGAAAGGAGCTTATCAAGGCATCAAGCTCATTGATGAACTCTCCGAGGGGACCTGAGGGCGATAAATGAGGATGTTAAGCTTGAAAGGGCTGGTAACTGTGACAGCATGAAATTCAAAGGAGGCGATAGACAGATGGGTAAGGGGAGAAAGAGAGAAATCACATGGGAGAGATGAGGATCCCGGGTGCCACCACACCCGCTGACCAGAAGCTCTCGGGGTGTGCGAGAACACGTGGGCGGACGAAGAGAGAGCAGTAGGAGTAGCAGTGTTATCTGTGGTGATCCATGTTTCTGTCAGTGCCAAGAAGCCGAGGGACTGGAGGGAGGCATAGGCTGAGATGAACTCTGCCTTGTTGGCTGCAGATCAGCAGTTCCAGAGGCTACCGGGAGACCTGGAACCCACGTGATCGTATGCCAAAGCTGGGACCACCAGATTAGGTGGCAGCGGCCACGCGGTGTGTGGAGCGTTTGTATGGTCTGTGCAGAGGAGAGAACAGGGATAGAGCAGACACATAGTTGACAGGCTACAGAAGAGGCTACGCTAATGCAAGGAGATTGAATGACAAGGTGACTACACGCCCTCGAATGTTCAGAAAGTTGCTTACGTAGCAAGAATCTTATTGACTAAAATTATTAAAAAATGATACAGTACTGCTGAAGTAGGCTAGCTGGCAGTGGTCATGTTGTTGACTTTGTAGGCTAGCTGGCAGTGGCTGCAGCTTGTTGACACTACACTAATCAAGTCATTCTGCCGAGTGTAGTAGTTTCTACAGTGCTGCTATCGGGGCTAGCTGGCTAGCTAGCACTGTTGATTACGTTACGCTGCGTTAAAAGAACGACAATAGCTGGCTAGCTAACCTAGAAAATCGCTCTAGACTACACAATTATCTTTGATACAAAGACGGCTATGTAGCTAGCTATGTAGCTGCTCGATCAAACAAATCAAACGCCGTTGTACTGTAATGATAAGTGAAAACATGATACTACCTGTGGAGGCGAATGTTTACGACGGGTTACGATAAATTAAAAGGAAGTTAAATTAAGTGAGGCGTTGGCTAGCTGTTGGCTTCAGCTAGCAATGTCTCGTTGGGGCGACAAATAGCTGGCTAGCTAACCTCGATAAATTAAAGATAATCACTCTAAATTTCCCACCTCTAAACTATGAATTATCTTGAGATACGAAGGCAGCAAAGACAACTATGTAGCTAGCTAACACTACACTAATCAAATTAGTTCAGTTGAGTGTAATAGTTTCTACAGTGCTGCTATTCGGTAGACGGTGGACGTTTGCTAGCTGGCTAGCTGCTGGGCAGATAGCAGTGTAGACTACGTTAGGACGACGAAATACGATAATTACGCAATTATCTTTGATACAATGACGGCTATGTAGCTAGCTAAGAAGAAATTGCTAAGATTAGACAAATCAAACCGTTGTACTATAATGAAATGTAATGAAATGTAATGAAAAGTTATACTACCTGCGGACCGAAGTGCGGATGCGACCGCCGCTCCAACCCGGAAGTTGCTCCAACCCATGTTATTTGAAACCAAGCTTTAGTGCAGTGGGCAAACATGTTAGTCTAACCAGAAAAACTTCCCCATGTCACGTTTGATTGAATAGTCCTACAATCATATACATGCTGGTGTGTTTGCATAGTATTTTGTTTGGCCAGGTATTCCTTTAGGACACACTTAGCCCTCCACTCTGTTTCTCTAGAGTAGCCATGCTACGGTACATATGGCAGGTTGGAGTCCTGC
>NW_027033704.1:0-6677 GCF_034236695.1 Oncorhynchus nerka | reverse complement strand
TGGTTTTCTTCCTGTCTTTAAGTTTGGTGATGGTTTTTCTTTTGTTTCCCTCTTCTTGGGCAGATTTAGTGGGTCTCATGGTGGGTGTCTTATGTCCCAGTTGTTGTTACTAGTCAACTTTCAGTGGACACCCCCATAGTGTCTTTCAGAACCCCTCCTAAAAAACAAGTTTATATTTTGGGTTGGATGTTGCATCCAATTAATATTTTAATCAATGGAATTTCCTTAATGTTCATTAGTCTTTCAGTTGTTATTATTCTGTTTTTTATATTATATTTATATATTTTTTTATACTCTTATGTTTGTGTACTGAATATTTGTTTATTTTCATAGTTTTTTCCTGTGAATCCATTGTGTTGCATCCATGTCTGAAATGTGCTGTATAAATAAAGCTTGATTTGATTTCAACAAATGAACCCAATGACTGACCAATCATCAGACTCCTGGTCCCTCTTAGTATGACAATCAGTATCAAATGATTCAACTTCTGAAAATTGACACAAACAAATGGATCAATCCCACTTTTCCAGCCTGCTGAAGGCGTGGTGGAGAGGTAAACACCACCCCGGCTCTACCAGGGGCTTGAGATGGTCTCCCACAGCTCTGCTTATGTCTTGTTCTGTGGCCTTGCTGTTCCATTTCTTGACTGCCCTGCAACACGTTTAGTCATATTATATAAAACACTCAAAGTAATGGAGATGGAGCATCTACAGCCTCAGTTACACCTGGCACCCTAAATGTGACTTCTGTCATCTGATCACTCCAAGCTGCATTCTGGTCAGATCTACCAGGATGGGCATTGTGTTCGGAATTTGAGTCTGGCCACTGAATATGTATAAGCAATGTAAAGAGGTGGGTCTGGCCACTGAATATGCATAAGCAATGTAAAGAGGTGGGTCAGGCCACTGAATATGTATAAGCAATGTAAAGAGGTGGGTCAGGCCACTGAATATGCATAAGCAATGTAAAGAGGTGGGTCAGGCCACTGAATATGCATAAGCAATGTAAAGAGGTGAGTCTGGCCACTGAATATGTATAAGCAATGCAAAGAGGTGGGTCTGGCCACTGAATATGCATAAGCAATGTAAAGAGGTGGGTCAGGCCACTGAATATGCATAAGCAATAAAGAGGTGGGTCAGGCCACTGAATATGTATACAATGGAGGTGGGTCAGGCCATGTAAAAGCAATGTAAAGTGGGTCAGGCCACTGAATATGTATAAGCAATGTAAAGAGGTGGGTCAGGCCACTGAATATGCATAAGCAATGTAAAGAGGTGGGTCAGGCCACTGAATATGTATAAGCAATGTAAAGAGGTGGGTCAGGCCACTGAATATGTATAAGCAATGTAAAGAGGTGGGTCAGGCCACTGAATATGCATAAGCAATGTAAAGAGGTGGGTCAGGCCACTGAATATGTATAAGCAATGTAAAGAGGTGGGTCAGGCCACTGAATATGTATAAGCAATGTAAAGAGGTGGGTCAGGCCACTGAATATGTATAAGCAATGTAAAGAGGTGGGTCAGGCCACTGAATATAAGCAATGTAAAGAGGTGGGTCAGGCCACTGAATATAAGCAATGTAAAGAGGTGGGTCAGGCCACTGAATATGCATAAGCAATGTAAAGAGGTGGGTCAGGCCACTGAATATGCATAAGCAATGTAAAGAGGTGGGTCAGGCCACTGAATATGCATAAGCAATGTAAAGAGGTGGCCACTGAATCATAAGGCCACTGAATATGCATAAGCAATGTAAAGAGGTGGGTCAGGCCACTGAATATGTATAAGCAAAGAGGTGTCAACTGAATATGCAGGTGGGGTCAGGCCACTGAATATGCATAAGCAATGTAAAGAGGTGGGTCAGGCCACTGAATATGCATAAGCAATGTAAAGAGGTGGGTCAGGCCACTGAATATGTATAACAATGTAAAGAGGTGGGTCAGGCCACTGAATATGCATAAGCAATGTAAAGAGGTGGGTCAGGCCACCTATGTATAAGCAATGTAAAGAGGTGGGTCAGGCCACTGAATATGCATAAGCAATGTAAAGAGGTGGGTCAGGCCACTGAATATGTATAAGCAATGTAAAGAGGTGGGTCAGGCCACTGAATATGTATAAGCAATGTAAAGAGGTGGGTCAGGCCACTGAATATGCATAAGCAATGTAAAGAGGTGGGTCAGGCCACTGAATATGTATAAGCAATGTAAAGAGGTGGGTCAGGCCACTGAATATGTATAAGCAATGTAAAGAAGGCCACAATATGCATAAGCAATGTAAAGAGGTATGAAAATAACAAATGAAAGAGGTGGGTGGCCACTGAATATGCATAAGCAATGTAAATTAACTTTCATAAGCAATGTAAAGGGGGGTGGCCACTGAATATGCATAAGCAATGTAAGTGGACCAATTTGCAATGTAAAGAGGTGGGTCCAGGCCAGCAATATGCATAAGTTATGGGTCAAACTGAATATGTATAAGCAATGTAAAGGCCACTTAGAACCCAATGTAAAGAGGTGGGTCAGTAAGCCAAGGTGGAAAATATGTATAAGCAAAAAGAGGTCAGGCCACTGAATATGTTAATCCAATGTAAGCAGTCAGCAGCCACCTGCACTGTAAAGAGCTGCAATGTCGAAAGCCCAAATTAATCAATACCAATCAAAGGTGTTCAGGCCACTGAAATGCATATTCTTCAGACGTCATTGATCACGTGCTGCTGATAAAGGGACACTGCTTTGAATTTTACCAATGAATGCTTAGCGACTTCAGTACATGCCTCATAGCTCCAGTCTCAAACGGTCTCAAACTGAATAACCACGTTCCTGCTGAAGAAGAGGCGGGTCTGCTGGATGGAGAAAGAAGCTCTCGTGAAAGAGGTGGAGGAAGAGGAGGCTGTTACAATACAAAAACAAGTCGAGGTTGAGGCTGTTACTGTGCAAGAAGAAGAAAATGACGTCTCATTTAAAGAAGAGGAAGACGACGACGTTTCAGTGGAAGAAGAAGAAGAAGAAGTGGAGGGGAGACCAGTGACGGTCTCATCGAACAATGAAGAAGAGGAGGAAACTGGATGTCTGGGCCCGGTTTCCCAAACGCATCTTAAGGCGTCCGATGGTTCTAACGATGAACCGGCCCTGATTAACACTAGTAAGTACTGTCTTAACAGAAGCACATACTCTGCGGTTGACTTTTCAATTATTTATTTATAGGCATTGATTCTTGGAGAATATAACGCATGCCTTATGAGCTTAGTTCAACTGTTTACCACATCAGAACCCCAAATAAGCTTTTTTTACTCCAATGTTTAGAAACAATGTAAACCAACACTGTATAGCCTCAACATGGTTAAAACTATAATGTTGATATCATGGATGGTCAGTCCTTGCATCCATAGGTCTGTCTATGAATTTGAGAGTAGTTACAGTTCTCCAGCCCCATCCATCTTATTACCAAAATAGTGGTCTAATTACAGCTTTGTTATTGGTTGAACTGCAGATTGGTTGATTGATTGTTGTGTCGCTTTTTTAAAGGGGCAACATAGTTTTAAAAAAAAAAAGGCTGCCCAACACCTGAGCTGTGTCAGAATACTCATACTAACTGTACTATTTGTGATGTTAATGGAGTATATAGTGTGCTTATTGGTCATAGTATGATGTAGTTAGTATGCCAAAAGTTCCCGGATGTCGTACTAAATTCGCCAAAATATGACGTATACACGCAGTACTTTAGGGCCCATAATGCAATTCTTCAGGAAATGGTTATGGCTTCACATCATTTTCAGATTTGAAGAAAATGGGGGAACAAGTCAGACGAGAGCCGATACAAATGAACTGCTTTAAATAATTATGACAAATGTTAAGAAAATGTTGAGCAATGTAAAAGTAATGACTTTTCAAATAAGTTACGTTACACGTTATGTTAGCTACACTATCCTTACAAAACGCATAGCATATCTTTACAGCAGTATGTATCGGTATGTTAACTAGCTACCTAACGTTAGTTGGCTACTTATACATCAAACTTGCCAGTATAGTAACTATATTCTAACTAACTACCCAATGTTTATTGACTTGATTAGAGAGCAGAATACCTGATGGATTTAATAAGTCAACACACGTTGAATATGGCCGGTGTCAGTAAACATCTGCAAAAATGCTCAAATTAATTTGTTGCCAGCAGCACAGTTAGTCACCAACGCTCTGGAAAACATGAAAACAGCCTAACCAGCTCTGCTAGGGCAAGTAAAATGGTAAGAGTGAGGTTTTCTCTGATTTGTGTCTAGGAAGCTATCCAACGTTAGCCAGTTAGCTTGGGTGCTTTACTGTCATTGTGAGGTCAGAACGCTTGGATCGACCCTACTCCTCAGCCATATAGTATTAGTTTACAAACAGTGGTGTTATACGAGCTTATGTTTTGGTTTCTGGTGGGGTAATACGGCTGAAACATTTGAGGCATTTATAAGTTATATTCTTCAAGAATCAGTGGAATCAATGGTTATACAGTAAATGGGTCTTTCTATAACTGCCAGTGTAGATTTCCTGTTGGGGTCAAATTGTTAGAGCTGTTGATAAGTCATTGTATAATATTCTGGCAATTCTTTTCATGCCATTACATTAAAGGCGAAAGATTGTCTTTTCAAGGTGGTGTTGCAAGGTGTTGCTCAAATAATGTTAGCTGCTCATCGCTAGTTAGCGGGGTAGCTAGCTTGCTAAATGTATGAAGAGTAAGAGCCAACGTAGCTAGCTAATACTGCCTGGTACCAGTGCTGTTGTAGGCCTAGATAAGCATGTTTGTGCAACGGTATCTTATCAGAGAGGAGTAGGCGAAGTATGAATATGTTGGCTAGCTAGCAGGCTACATGAAGTAAGAAAACAACATGTAATGTAACATCTAATTAGGATCAACTGGAAACAATGACCAACACTTTGGTTCCTACCATGTTTTCTTCTCTGAGGTTTATTGTCAGACTACACTCATCAGGTGTATTGCTGCCACCTACAGTAACCAAAACTAAAAAAAATGGGATTAACATATCATACTAATTACGTTTTTTTTTAAATAAACACTTACCAAGTTCACTCCATTACCCTGAATGTCAAACAAAAATGGTATTATTCAGATCCCTACACAGGTTCAAGAACCTGGGAGGGGGAACTTCTTCAAGTGAGCTCTTTCATGACAACAAGTTAGTCATCAACGCTCTGGATAACATGAAAACAGCCTAACCAGCTCTGCTAGGGCAAGTAAAATGGTAAGAGTGAGGTTTTCTTTGATTTGGATTTAATAACAGTCAACACAAAGTGACTGTTCTTCACATTCCTCCATGCAGTCTCGACAACTACTCACGCCAATAGAATCCCACAATGCTTCCTCCATTGTTCCTCCAGTCATCCCCTGGACTCCCTCACTCTGTGCTGTGAAAGATGTGAGAGTTTGTGTTCTCAAAGTAGCATCTATATTGTTGTCATTCCATCTATATTGTCATTCCAGCACATCTGTTGCTTCACCAACTTGTTATCCCTTTCGTCTCCACTACTTGCTGTCATTTCCCTTCCTGATTTTCCTCTCTTGGATGTCTCCACCATGCTCCTACTCTGTCAGTAATTCCTCCCTGGTTTATTAATTGGTAGTCAAATAACAATATATTCAAGTTGCTGCACATTCTATTCCAAATCTAGAATTAGAATCGTCATTATGTTTCCATGATTTCAACAGTTCACCAGTTAACTAAGCCTATAATGTGGACACCAAGGTTGTGAAAATGTCAGTGAAGACCCTTGCCAGTTGGTCAGTGCATGCTTGGAGTACACATCCTGGTAATCCGTCTGGCCCTATGGTCTTGTGAATGTTAACCTGTTTAAAGGTCTTACTCACATCGGCTGCGGAGAGCGTGATCACAAAGTCGTCTGGAACAGCTGATGCTGTCATGCATGTTTCAGTGTTATTTTCCTCGAAGCGAGCATAGAAGTAATGTTGCTCGTCTGGTAGGCTCGTGTCACTAGGCAGCTATCGGCTGTGCTTCCCTTTGTAGTTTGCAATAATTTGCAAGCCCTGCCACATCCGACGAGGGTTGGAGCCGATGTTCAAGGGGTATATCAATCTCCCCAGGGTAGCAGTAATACATTGAGATATTTGTCCACAAGGGGATACCCCTCCCATAGGTGGCTCATTTTTGGGATTCATTGCTGATTGCTACCTGTAGCTCACTATGAAGTGTCTATTGATACAGGTTAAGGGCCCTGTTGGAGATTGCTGGTTGGTAGCTGAGTCGAGGGAACAAGCAGGGTTGGACACGGCCATGTTATTATCCCACACAGTCTCTGTGGTTCATATGAACCCCGTTCCTGGGAATTAGATTTGATTACAAATCGTCCCAGTCTGTTGCCACAGAAGGGGTCCGTTTGTCCCATTTCCAGCTAGGTTACGAGGTGGTTTGTCATTTCCAGAGTCAGTTTATTTTGGTACTGTCCATATGTAGCTTGTTTTTGGTCACAGAATGGCTAAGTGCAACATTTTACCTGAGCTAACTATGCAGAGCATAGCGCATGTCGAATGACTTTAGCTTCCCTCTAGGCCTGAGGGCACACGCTCTCCAGTAGGCTTAATTAAAGATTAATGGAAAATAGGAGGGCAATATAGTCCGCTATTATCCTCATTCATTTTCCATCTAGATTGTCAGACCCCGGT
>NW_027033703.1:0-6675 GCF_034236695.1 Oncorhynchus nerka | reverse complement strand
GAGAAGGGGAGAGGAGAGGGGGAGAAGAGGAGAGGAGAGGGGGAGAGGGGGAGAAGAGAGAGAGAGGGAGGGAGAAGAGGAGAGGAGAGGAGGAGAGAGAGGAGAGAGAGGAGAGGAGAGGAGAGAAGAGGAGAGGAGAGGGGGAGAAGAGAGAGAGAGGAGAGAGAGGAGAGGAGAGGAGAGGGGGATGAGAGAGAGGAGAGGAGAGGGGGAGAAGAGGAGAGGAGAGGGGAGGAGAAGAGAGAGAGGAGAGGGGGAGGAGAGGAGAGGAGAGAGAGGAGAGGAGGAGAAGAGGAGAGGGGAGAGAGAGGAGAGAAGAGGGAGAGGGGGAGAAGAGGAGAGGAGAGGAGAGAGAGAGGAGGAGAGGAGAGGGAGAGGAGAGGAGAAGAGGAGAGGAGAGAGGGGAGGAGAGGAGAGGAGAGGAGAGGGGGAGAAGAGGAGAGGAGAGGGGGAGAAGGAGAAGAGGAGAGGAGAGGAGAGGAGAGGAGAGAGGAGAGGAGAGGAGAGGGGGAGAAGAGGAGAGGAGAGGAGGAGAGGAGAAGAGGAGAGGAGAGGGGGAGAAGAGGAGAGGAGAGAGAGAGAAGAGAAGAGGAGAGAAGAGGAGAGGAGGAGAGAGGAGAGGAGAGGGGGATAAGAGAAGAGAGAGAGAGAGGGGAGAAGAGGAGAGGAGAGGGGGAGAAGAGAAGAGGAGAGAGAGGGGGAGGAGAGGAGAGGAGAGGGAGAGAGAGAGAGAGGAGAGAGAGGAGAGGAGAGGAGAGGGGGAGAAGAGAAGAGAGAGAGGGGGAGAAGAGGAGAGGAGAGGGGGAGAAGAGGAGAGGAGAGGGGGAGGAGAGGAGAGAGGAGGAGAGGAGGAGAGGAGGAGAGGAGGAGAGGAGAGGAGAGGAGAGGGGGAGAGAGAGAAGAGAGGAGAGAGAGGGGAGAGGAGAGAGGAGAGGAGAGGAGAGGAGAGGAGAGAAGAGAGAGAGGAGAGGGGGGAGAAGAGAGGAGAGGGGGAGAAGAGGAGAGGAGAGGGAGAGGAGAGGGAGAGAGAGAAGAGAAGAGGAGAGAGAGGGAGAGGAGAAGAGGAGGAGGAGAGGGTGGAGAGAAGAGGAGAGAGGAGAGGGAGAGGAAGAGGAGAGAGAGGGGGAGAAGAGGAGAGAGAGGAGAGGAGAGGAGAGGAGAGGAGAGGGGGAGAAGAGAAGAGGAGAGGAGAGGAGGAGGAGAGGAGAGGAGAGGGGGGAGAAGAGGAGAGGAGAGGAGAGGAGGAGAAGAGGAGAGAGAGAGGGAGGAGAAGAGGAGAGCAGAGGGGGAGAAGAGGAGAGGAGAGGGAGGAGAGGAGGAGAAGAGGAGAGGAGAGGGGGAGGAGAGGAGAGGAGGAGGAGAGGAGAGAGGAGAGGAGAGGAGAGGAGAGGAGAGGGGGAGAAGAGGAGAGGGGGAGAAGAGAAGAGGAGAGGAGAGGGGAGGAGAGGAGAGGAGAGGGGGAGAAGAGGAGAAGAGAGGAGGGAGGAGAGGAGAGGAGAGAGAGGAGAGGAGGAGAGGGGGAGAAGAGAAGAGGAGAGAGAGGGGGAGGAGAGAGAGGGGAGAGGAGAGAAGAGGGAGAAGAGGAGAGAGGAGAAGAGGAGAGGAGAGGGGAGAGGAGAGGAGAGAGGGGGTAGAGGAGAGGAGAGAGAGGGGGAGAAGAGGAGAGGAGAGGAGAGAAGAGGAGAGGAGAGGAGGAGAAAAGGAGAGGAGAGGGGGAGGAGAGAGGACAGGAGAGGGGGAGAAGAGGAGAGGGAGAGAAGAGAAGAGGAGAGGAGAGGAGAGGAGAGGAGAGGGGGAGAAGAGGAGAGGGGGAGAAGAGAAGAGAAGAGAAGAGAGGAGAGCAGAGGGGGAGAAGAGGAGAGGAGAGGAGAGGAGGGAGAGGAGAGAGAGGAGGAGAGGAGAGGAGGAGAGGAGAGGGAGAGGAGAGAGAGAGAGGAGAAGAGGAGAGGAGAGGAGAGAGGAGAGGAGAGAGAGAGGGGAGAGAGGAGAGGGGGAGAAGAGGAGAGGAGAGGGAGAGAAGAGAGAGAGAAGAGGAGAGAGGGAGAAGAGAAGAGGAGAGGAGAGGAGAGGGGGAGAAGAGGAGAGGAGAGGGGGGAGAAGAGGAGAGGAGAGGGGGAGAAGAGAAGAGGAGAGAGAGGGGGAGAAGAGGAGAGGAGAGGGGGAGAAGAGAAGAGAGAGAGGGGGAGGAGAGGGAGAGAGAGGGGGAGAAGAGAGAGGAGAGGAGAGGGGGAGAAGAGGAGAGGAGAGAGAAGAGGAGAGGAGAGGAGGAGAGGAGAGGAGAGAGAGAGAGGAGAGGAGAGGAGAAGAGAGAGAGAGGAGAAGAGGAGAGGAGAGAGAGAGAGGAGAGGGAGAGAAGAGGAGAGGAGAGGGGAGAAGAGAGAGAGGAGAGGAGAGAGGAGAAGAGGAGAGGAGAGGGGGAGAAGAGGAGAGGAGAGGGGGAGAAGAGGAGAGGAGAGGAGAGGAGAGAGAGAGAGAGAGAGAGGAGAGGGGGAGAGAGAGGAGAGGAGAGGGGAGAGAGGAGAGGAGAGGGGGAGAAGAGAAGAGGAGAGGAGAGGGGGAGAAGAGGAGAGGAGAGGGGGAGAGAGAGAGAGAGAGAGGGGGAGAAGAGGAGAGGAGGAGAGGAGAGAGAGAGGGGAGAGAGAGAGGAGGAGAGAGAGGAGAAGAGGAGAGGAGAGAGAGAGGAGAGAAGAGGGGGAGAAGAGGAGAGGAGAGGGAGAGAGAGGAGAAGAGGAGAGGGAGAAGAGGAGAGGAGAGAGAGAGGGGAGAAGAGAAGAGAGAGAGGGAGAGGGAGAAGAGGAGAGAGAGGAGAGGGGGAGAGAGAGGAGAGGAGAGGGGGAGAAGAGGAGAGGAGAGGGGGAGAAGAGGAGAGGAGAGGGAGAGAGAGGAGAGGAGAGAGAGGAGAGGAGGGAGAAGAGGAGAGGAGAGGGAGGAGAAGAGGAGAGGAGAGGGGGAGAAGAGGAGAGGAGAGGGGGAGGAGAGGAGAGGAGAGGAGAGAAGAGGAGGAGAAGAGGAGAGGAGAGGGGAGAAGAGAAGAGGAGAGGAGAGGGGGAGAGAAGAGGAGAGGGGGAGAAGAGGAGAGGAGAGGAGGAGAGGAGAGGAGGAGAAGAGGAGAGGGGGAGAAGAGAAGAGGAGAGGAGAGGGGGGAGAAGAGGGAGAGGAGAGGGGGAGAAGAGGAGAGGAGAGGGAGAGAGAGAGAGAAGGGGAGAAGAGAGGGAGAGAAGAGGAGAGGGGGAGAAGAGAAGAGGAGAGGAGGGAGGAGAGGAGAGGAGGAGGAGAGGAGAGGAGGAGGAGAGGAGAGGAGAGGAGAGAGAGGAGAGGAGAGGAGAGGAGAGGAGAGAGAGAGGAGAGGGGGAGAGGAGAGGAGAGGGGGAGAAGAGGAGAGGAGAGGAGAGGAGAAGAGGAGAGAAGAGGAGAGGAGAGGGGGAGAAGAGGAGAGGAGAGGAGAGGAGAGGAGAGAGAGAGAGGAGAGGAGAGGAGAGGAGAGAGGAGGAGAGAGAGGAGAGGAGAGGGGAGAAGAGAAGAGGAGAGGAGAGGGGGAGAAGAGGAGAGAGAGAGGAGAGGAGAGGAGAGGAGGAGAAGAGGAGAGAGAGAGGGGGAGAAGAGAAGAGGAGAGAGAGGAGAGGAGAGGAGAGGAGAGGAGAGGAGAGAGGAGAGAGAGGAGAGGAGAGGAGAGAAGAGGAGAGGAGAGGAGAGGAGAGAAGAGGAGAGGAGAGGAGAGGAGGAGAGAAGAGGAGAGAGAGAGGAGAGGGGGAGAAGAGAAGAGAGAGAGGGAGAGAGAGGAGAGGGAGAGGAGAGAGGGAGGAGAGGAGAGGGGGAGAAGAGAGAGAGGAGGAGAGGAGAGGAGAAGAGAGAGGAGAGGAGAGAGGGAGGAGAGGAGAGGAGAGGAGAGGAGAGGAGAGGAGAGGAGAGGAGAGGAGAGGGGGAGAAGAGAAGAGGAGAGGAGAGGGGGGAGAAGAGGAGAGGAGAGGGGGAGAAGAGAAGAGAGAGGAGAGAGAGAGAGGAGGAGAGGAGAGGAGAGAGAGGAGAGAGAGAGAGGAGGAGAAGAGGAGAGGAGAGGGGAGGAGAGGAGAGAGAGAGGAGAGGAGAGGAGAGGGAGAGAGGAGAGGAGAGGAGAGGGGGAGAAGAGAGAGAGGAGAGGGGGGAGAGGAGAGGAGAGGAGAGGGGAGAAGAGGAGAGGGGGAGAAGAGGAGAGAGAGAGGAGAGGAGAGGGGGAGAGAGAGGAGAGGGGGAGAAGAGGAGAGGAGAGGGGGAGAAGAGAGGAGAGGGAGAGGGAGGAGAGGAGAGGAGAGGAGAGGGGAGAGAGAGAGGAGAGGGGAGAGAGGAGGAGAGAGGGGGAGAAGAGGAGAGGAGAGGGAGGAGAGGAGAGAGAGAGGGGGAGAAGAGGAGAGAGAGAGGGGAGAAGAGGAGAGGAGAGGAGGAGAGGAGAGGAGAGAGAGAGGAGGAGAGGAGGAGAAGAGAGGGAGGAGAAGAGGAGAGGAGGAGAGGAGAAGAGAAGAGGAGAGGGAGAGAGGAGGAGAAGAGTGAGAGAGAGGGGGAGAAGAGAGAGAGAGGGGAGGAGAGAGAGAGGAGAGGAGAGGAGAGGGGGAGGAGAGAGAGAGGAGAGAGAGGGGAGAAGAGGAGAGAAGAGAAGAGGAGAGGAGAGAGGAGAGAGAGGAGAGAAGAGAAGAGGAGAGGAGAGGGAGAAGAGGAGAGGAGAGGGAGAGGAGAGGGGAGGGAGGAGAAGAGGAGAGGAGAGAGGGGAGAAGAGGAGAGAGAGAGGGGGAGAAGAGAAGAGGAGAGGAGGAGGGGAGGAGGAGAGGGAGAGAGGAGAGGAGAGGGGGAGAAGAGGAGAGGAGAGGGGGAGAGAGAGAGAGAGAGGGAGGAGAGAAGAGGAGAGGAGAGGGGGGAGGAGAGGAGAGGGGGAGAAGAGAAGAGGAGAGGAGGAGAGGAGGAGAAGAGGAGAGGAGAGGAGAGGGGGAGAAGAGAGAGAGAGAGAGGAGAGGAGAGGAGAGGAGAGGAGAGGGGGAGAGGAGAGAGAGAGAGAGGGAGAGAGAAGAGGAGAGGAGAGGGGGAGAAGAGGAGAGGAGAGGAGGGAGAGAGAGAGGAGAGGAGAGAGAGAGAGAGAGGGAGGAGAGAGAGGAGAGGGGGAGAAGAGGAGAGAGAGGGGGAGAAGAGGAGAGGAGAGAGGAGAGGAGGAGGAGGAGAGGAGAGGGGGAGGAGAGGAGAGGGGAGAAGAGGAGAGGAGAGGAGAGGGAGGAGAAGAGAGAGAGGGAGAGGGGGAGGAGAGAGAGAGGAGAGGGGGAGAAGAGGAGAGGAGAGGAGGGGGAGAAGAGGAGAGGGAGAGGAGAGGAGAGGAGAAGAGGAGGAGAGGAGAGCGGGAGAAGAGAGGAGAGGAGAGGGGAGAAGAGGAGAGGAGAGGGGGAGAAGAGGAGAGGAGAGGAGAGGGGGAGAAGAGGAGAGGAGAGGGGGAGGAGAGGAGAGGGGAGGAGGAGAGGGGAGAAGAGGAGAGGGGAGGAGAAGAGAGAGAGGAGAGAGAGAGGAGAGAGAGAGGAGAGGGGGAGAAGAGGAGAGGAGAGATAGAGGAGAGGAGAGGGAGAGAGGGAGAGAGAGAGAGAGGAGAGGGAGAGGAGAGAGAGAGAGGGAGAAGAGGAGAGGAGGAGAAGGAGAAGAAGGAGTGGAGAGGGGGAGGAAGAGGAGAGGAGATGGAGGAGAAGAGGAGAGGGGGAGAAGAGGAGGAGGAGAGGGAGAGGAGAGGAGAGGGAGGAGAGGAGAGGAGGAGGAGAGGAGAGGGAGAAGAGAAGAGGAGAGGAGAGGGGGAGAAGAGGAGAGGAGAAGAGAGGAGGAAGAGGAGAGGAGAGGAGAGGAGAGGAGGAGAGAGAGGAGAGGGAGAGAGAGAGAGAGGAGAGGAGAGGAGAGGGGGAGAAGAGAGAGAGGAGAGAGAGGGGGAGAATAGAGACGAGGAGAAGAAGAGAGAGAGGAGGGAGGAGGGAGAGGAGAGGGAGAGAAGAGGAGAGAGGAGAGGAGAGGGAGAGGAAGAGAGAGGAGAGGGAGAGAGAGGAGAGGGGAGGAGAGAGAGGAGAGGGGGAGAAGAGGAGAGAGGAGAGGAGAGAGAGGAGGAGAAGAGAGAGAGGAGAGAGGGGAGAAGAGGAGAGGAGAGAGGGGAGAAGAGGAGAGAGGAGAGGAGAGAAGAGGAGAGGAGAGGAGAGGAGGAGAGGAGAGGGGGAGGAGAGGAGAGGGGGAGAAGAGGAGAGGAGGAGAGGAGAGGGGAGAAGAGGAGAGGGGGAGAAGAGGAGAGGGGGAGAAGAGAAGAGAGAGAGGAGAGGAGAGAGAGAGGAGAGGAGGAGAAGAGGAGAGAGAGGGAGGAGAGGAGAGGGAGAGGAGAGGAGAGGAGAGGAGAGGAGAGAGAGAGGAGAGGAGAGGGGGAGAAGAGGAGAGAGGGGAGGAGAGAGAGAGAGAGAAGAGGAGAGGAGAGGGGAGAAGAGGAGAGGAGAGGAGAGAGAGAGGAGAGGAGAGAAGAGGAGAGAGAGGGGGAGAAGAGGAGAGAGAGGAGAGAGGGGAGAAGAGGAGAGGAGAGGAGAGAGAGGAGAGGGGAGAAGGGAGAGGAGAGGAGAGGGGAGGAGAGGAGAGGAGAGGAGGAGAGGAGAGGAGAGGAGAGGGGAGAGAGAGGAGAGGGGGAGGAGAGGAGAGGAGAGGGAG
>NW_027033702.1:0-6674 GCF_034236695.1 Oncorhynchus nerka | reverse complement strand
CCTGGCTGGGACTATAGACGTGGAGAGATCCTGTCCTGGCTGGGACTATAGACTGCGGGAGAGATCCTGTCCTGGCTGGGACCTATAGACTTGGAGAGATCCTGGCTGGGCCTATAGACTTGGACAGGTCCTGGCTGGGACTATAGACGTGGAGAGGTCCTGGCTGGGCCTATAGACGTGGAGAGGTCCTGGCTGGGCCTATAGACGTGGAGAGGTCCTGGCTGGGACTATAGACGTGGAGAGGTCCTGGCTGGGCCTATAGACTGGAGAGGTCCTGTCCTGGCTGGGACTATAGACTTGGAGAGGTCTGTCTGGCTGGGCCTATAGACTTGGAGAGATCCTGTCCTGGCTGGGCTATAGACTTGGACAGGTCCTGGCTGGGCCTATAGACTTGGAGAGATCCTGTCTGGGCACAGACTGGACAGGTCCTGGAGCTGGCCCATAGACTGAGACCTGGCTGGGCCTATAGACGTCGGTGAGCCAGACTGTCCTGGCTGGGCCTATAGGCGTGGAGAGGTCCCTGTCCTGGCTGGGCCTATAGACGTGGAGAGGTCCTGGCTGGGCCTATAGACTTGGAGAGGTCCTGTCCTGGCTGGGCCTATAGATATGGAGAGGTCCCTGTCCTGGCAATGGGACTATGAAGACGTGGAGAGGTCCTGTCTCTGGCTGGGCCCTATAAACTTGGAGAGGTCCTGTCCTGGCTGCAGGACTATAGGCACGTGGAGGAGGTCCTGTCCTGGCTGGGCCTATAGGCGTGGAGAGGTCCTGGCTGGGTCTATAGGCGTGGAGAGGTCCCTGGCTGGGCCTATAGACTTGGAGAGGTCCTGGCTGGGCCTATAGACTTGGAGAGAGTCCTGGCTGGGCCTATAGACTTGGAGAGGTCTGGCTGGGCCTATAGACTTGGAGAGGTCCTGGCTGGGCCTATGGGCTTGGAGAGGTCACTGGCTGGGCCTATAGACTCTGGAGAGGGTCCTGGCTGGGCCTATAGATTTGGAGAGGTCTGGCTGGGCCTATAGACTTGGACAGGTCCTGGCTGGGCCTATAGACTTGGACAGGTCCTGGCTGGGCCTATAGACGTGGAGAGATCCTGTCCTGGCTGGGCCTATAGACGTGGAGAGATCCTGTCCTGGCTGGGACTATAGACGCGGAGAGATCCTGTCCTGGCTGGGACTATAGACGCGGAGAGATCCTGTCCTGGCTGGGACTATAGATGCGGAGAGATCCTGTCCTGGCTGGGACTATAGACGCGGAGAGATCCTGTCCTGGCTGGGACTATAGACGCGGAGAGATCCTTGCTGGGACTATAGACGCGGAGAGATCCTGTCCTGGCTGGGACTATAGACGCGGAGAGATCCTTGCTGGGACTATAGACGCGGAGAGATCCTGTCCTGGCTGGGACTATAGACGCGGAGAGATCCTGTCCTTGCTGGGACTATAGACGCGGAGAGCTCCTTGCTGGGACTATAGCCGTGGAGGTCCTGGCTGGGACTATAGCCGCGGGGAGGTCCTGGCTGGGACTATAGACGCGGAGAGGTCCTGGCTGGGACTATAGCCGCGGAGAGGTCCTGGCTGGGACTATAGCCGCGGAGAGGTCCTGGCTGGGACTATAGCCGCGGAGAGGTCCTGGCTGGGACTATAGCCGCGGAGAGGTCCTGGCTGGGACTATAGCCGAGAGAGAGGTCCTGGCTGGGACTATAGCCGCGGAGAGGTCCTGCGGGACTATAGCCATGAGAGGTCCTGGCTGGGACTATAGCCGCGGAGAGGTCCTGGCTGGGACTATAGCCGCGGAGAGGTCCTGGCTGGGACTATAGCCGCGGAGAGGTCCTGGCTGGGACTATAGACGCGGAGAGATCCTGTCCTGGCTGGGACTATAGACGCGGAGAGATCCTGTCCTGGCTGGGACTATAGACGCGGAGAGATCCTTCCTGGGACTATAGCCGCGGAGGTCCTGGCTGGGACTATAGCCGTGGAGAGGTCCAGGCTGGGACTATAGCCGTGGAGAGGTCCTGGCTGGGACTATAGCCGTGGAGAGGTCCTGGCTGGGACTATAGCCGTGGAGAGGTCCTGGCTGGGTCTATAGCCGTGGAGAGGTCCTGGCTGGGACTATAGACGCGGAGAGGTCCTGGCTGGGACTATAGACGCGGAGAGGTCCTGGCTGGGACTATAGACGCGGAGAGATCCTTGCTGGGACTATAGACGCGGAGAGATCCTGTCCTGGCTGGGACTATAGACGCGGAGAGATCCTGTCCTTGCTGGGACTATAGACGCGGAGAGATCCTGTCCTTGCTGGGACTATAGCCGTGGAGGTCCTGGCTGGGACTATAGCCGCGGGGAGGTCCTGGCTGGGACTATAGACGCGGAGAGGTCCTGGCTGGGACTATAGCCGCGGAGAGGTCCTGGCTGGGACTATAGCCGCGGAGAGGTCCTGGCTGGGACTATAGCCGCGGAGAGGTCCTGGCTGGGACTATAGCCGCGGAGAGGTCCTGGCTGGGACTATAGCCGCGGAGAGGTCCTGGCTGGGACTATAGCCGCGGAGAGGTCCTGGCTGGGACTATAGCCGCGGAGAGGTCCTGGCTGGGACTATAGCCGCGGAGAGGTCCTGGCTGGGACTATAGACGCGGAGAGATCCTGTCCTGGCTGGGACTATAGACGCGGAGAGATCCTGTCCTGGCTGGGACTATAGACGCGGAGAGATCCTTCCTGGGACTATAGCCGCGGAGGTCCTGGCTGGGACTATAGCCGTGGAGAGGTCCAGGCTGGGACTATAGCCGTGGAGAGGTCCTGGCTGGGACTATAGCCGTGGAGAGGTCCTGGCTGGGACTATAGCCGTGGAGAGGTCCTGGCTGGGTCTATAGACGCGGAGAGGTCCTGGCTGGGACTATAGACGCGGAGAGGTCCTGGCTGGGACTATAGACGCGGAGAGGTCCTGGCTGGGACTATAGACGCGGAGAGGTCCTGGCTGGGACTATAGGTCCCGGCTGGGACTATAGACGTGGAGAGGTCCTGGCTGGGACTATAGACGCGGAGAGGTCCTGGCTGGGACTATAGCCGCGGAGAGGTCCTGGCTGGGACTGTAGCCGCGGAGAGTTCCTGGCTGGGACTGTAGCCGCGGAGAGGTCCTGGCTGGGACTGTAGCCGCGGAGAGGTCCTGGCTGGGACTGTAGCCGCGGAGAGGTCCTGGCTGGGACTGTAGCCGCGGAGAGGTCCTGGCTGGGACTGTAGCCGCGGAGAGGTCCTGGCTGGGACTGTAGCCGCGGAGAGGTCCTGGCTGGGACTGTAGCCGCGGAGAGGTCCTGGCTGGGACTGTAGCCGCGGAGAGGTCCTGGCTGGGACTGTAGCCGCGGAGAGGTCCTGGCTGGGACTGTAGCCGCGGAGAGGTCAGAGTTGTTGCACTCTCCTTCCCATGGAAGCCTAAACCCACACCTTGGCGAGCGTTTTGTTGACTTCAGTATCAGTAAGCAGCACAGCCAGTGAGTCGATCCCTCCCTCCAGGACTCCAGACTAACCTTAACCCCTGCTGCCACTAAGACATTCACATTGCTTTATTAAAACGTGTACTACACTACTGAGACGCTAACAAATACATCGTTTCATCTTTTCATGTTGTGATTCTAAATATTTTCATGTACAACCTAATCCAGTGATTGTCATGCATTTTGGGTTGACAATTATGCTGTTATATTTTACTGTTAAAATAGGGCTCCAGAATTTTCTGATTTGTTTTGGTTCTGGTGTCGATGACTTTTGCATCTTTGTGTGCTAATATCATAGGGGAGAATGGAAACTCTAAACACATTAGCTAGGTTTCTAACTGTACAAATAACCGTAGCCATTTATTCATCTAACAGTAAATGTTTTTAAAGATTGTTGTAGTTTTAGCCTACCGCCCAATGAGTCCTATGCAGTCACAATGGCCAATGCACATTCCATATCTCAGAGCCATATCAAATATCTTGGTTGTAAAATAGTTGCTATTTTAGTTGTTGAGAAATCAAAATGATACCTACAGAAAGCTGATCACATCCTTTCTTCAAAACATGTTTTTAGCCTCCTAAAAAAAAAAGAGGCCATTTTGAGTGAGGTGACCATGTAAAATGTGTAGCTCACACTGATGTTACTAATTAACAATGTAACTCGGACGCACATCCGAGTCAAAGGGTCGCACAGTCGATATAAAGATATACATTTTTTTAAACCTGGAGACTGGAGGAGAGGAAGAGGGGAAAATGAGTGCCCAGCCTCAGACAGCCAGCGGGCCTCTCCCCCTGGTCTGTTCCTCAGACAGCCAGCGGACCTCTCCCCCTGGTCTGTTCCTCAGACAGCCAGCGGGCCTCTCCCCCTGGTCTGTTCCTCAGACAGCCAGCGGGCCTCGCCCCCTGGTCCGTTCCTCAGGCAGCCGGCGGGCCTCGCCCCCTGGTCCGTTCCTCAGGCAGCCGGGCGGGCCTCTCCCCCTGGTCCGTTCCTCAGGCAGCCGGCGGGCCTCTCCCCCTGGTCCGTTCCTCAGGCAGCCGGCGGGCCTCGCCCCTGGTCCGTTCCTCAGGCAGCCGGGCGGGCCTCGCCCCTGGTCCGTTCCTCAGGCAGCCGGCGGGCCTCGCCCCTGGTCCGTTCCTCAGGTAGCCGGGCGGGCCTCGCCCCTGGTCTGTTCCTCAGGCAGCCGGCGGGCCTCGCCCCCTGGTCTGTTCCTCAGGCAGCCGGCGGGCCTCGCCCCTGGTCTGTTCCTCAGGCAGCCGGCGGGCCTCGCCCCTGGTCTGTTCCTCAGGCAGCCGGCGGGCCTCGCCCCTGGTCTGTTCCTCAGGCAGCCGGGCGGGCTCGCCCCTGGTCTGTTCCTCAGACAGCCGGCTGGCCTCGCCCCCTGGTCTGTTCCGCAGGCAGCCAGGGGGGCCTCGCCCCCTGGTCTGTTCCGCAGGCAGCCAGGGGGGCCTCGCCCCCTGGTCTGTTCCGCAGGCAGCCAGGGGGGCCTCGCCCCCTGGTCTGTTCCTCAGACAGCCGGCGGGCCTCGCCCCCTGGTCTGCTTGACACTCAGGACCTACTGGCACCGTTTGGAGTCTAGACGTTGAGAGACATGAACTTAGACATATGAACGAGGAAACCACCGAGCAAATGGAGGTTACCTGTGTTTACTTTAGGATCTGTAGGAGATATTTGAATTAGTTTCGCTGATAAAATCGTGTGTATCACACTCAGACTGTGTATGAGTGTAGCTTAGGTGTTGTGTGTCAGAGATAAGCCTGTAGTTATTAAGGTCTCTGTTCTGTTGTGCTCTGTTCTGACCTGCACTGTTCTGTTCTGCTCTGTTCTGACCTGCTCTGTTCTGTTGTGCTCTGTTCTTTTCTGCTCTGTTCTGACCTGCTCTGTTCTGTTCTGTTGTGCTCTGTTCTGTTGTGCTCTGTTCTGTTGTGCTCTGTTCTGTTCTGCTCTGTTCTTTTCTGCTCTGTTCTGACCTGCTCTGTTCTGTTCTGCTCTGCTCTGTTCTGCTCTGCTCTGTTCTGTTGTGCTCTGTTCTGTTCTGACCTGCTCTGTTCTGTTCTGTTCTGCTCTGTTTTGACCTGCTCTGTTCTGTTGTCTCAGTGTAATGTCTCAGGACATTTAGGACTAATCATTCTGTGTTCTTATCTCTCACACTCACAGACACTATGTGTAGACAATTAGCCAGACCAACTCACAGCCACTATGTGTAGACTATTAGCCAGACCAACTCACAGCCACTATGTGTAGACTATTAGCCAGACCAACTCACAGCCACTATGTGTAGACTATTAGCCAGACCAACTCACAGCCACTATGTGTAGACAATTAGCCAGACCAACTCACAACCACTATGTGTAGACAATTAGCCAGACCAACTCACAGCCACTATATATAGACAATTAGCCAGACCAACTCACAGCCACTATATATAGACTATTAGCCAGACCAACTCATAGCCACTATGTGTAGACAATTAGCCAGACCAACTCACAGCCACTATGAAAAGACTATTAGCCAGACCAACTCACAGCCACTATGTATAGACAATTAGCCAGACCAACTCACAGCCACTATGTGTAGACAATTAGCCAGACCAACTCACAGCCACTATGTGTAGACAATTAGCCAGACCAACTCACAGCCACTATGAAAAGACAATTAGCCAGACCAACTCACAGCCACTATGTATAGACAATTAGCCAGACCAACTCACAGCCACTATGTATAGACAATTAGCCAGACCAACTCACAGCCACTATATATAGACAATTAGCCAGACCAACTCACAGCCACTATATATAGACAATTAGCCAGACCAACTCACAGCCACTATGTGTAGACTATTAGCCAGACCAACTCACAGCCACTATATATAGACAATTAGCCAGACCAACTCACAGCCACTATGTGTAGACAATTAGCCAGACCAACTCACAGCCACTATGTGTAGACAATTAGCCAGACCAACTCACAGCCACTATGTGTAGACAATTAGCCAGACCAACTCACAGCCACTATGTGTAGACAATTAGCCAGACCAACTCACAGCCACTATGTATAGACAATTAGCCAGACCAACTCACAGCCACTATGTAGACTATTAGCCAGACCAACTCACAGCCACTATGTGTAGACAATTAGCCAGACCAACTCACAGCCACTATGTATAGACAATTAGCCAGACCAACTCACAGCCACTATATATA
>NW_027033701.1:0-6674 GCF_034236695.1 Oncorhynchus nerka | reverse complement strand
CCCAGGTCCTTCTGATGAGTCTCTACATGCACTGGTACCACACAGCCCAGGTCATTCTGATGAGTCTCTACATGCCTGGCACACACAGCCCAGGTCCTTCTGATGAGTCTCTACATGCCCTGATACCACACAGCCCAGGTCCTTCTGATGAGTCTCTACATGCCCTGGCACCACACAGCCCAGGTCCTTCTGATTAGTCTCTACATGCCCTGGTACCACACAGCCCAGGTACTTCTGATGAGTCTCTACGTGCCCTGGCACCACACAGCCCAGGTCCTTCTGATGAGTCTCTACATGCCCTGGCACCACACAGCCCAGGTCCTTCTGATGAGTCTCTACATGCCCTGGCACCACACAGCCCAGGTCCTTCTGATGAGTCTCTACGTGCCCTGGCACTACACAGCCCAGGTCATTCTGATGAGTCTCTACGTGCCCTGGCACCACACAGCCCAAGTCCTTCTGATGGGTCTCTACGTGCCCTGGCACCACACAGCCCATGTCCTTCTGATGAGTCTCTACGTGCCCTGGCACCACACATCCCAGGTCCTTCTGATGAGTCTCTACGTGCCCTGGCACTACACAGCCAAGGTCATTCTGATGAGTCTCTACATGCCCTGATGCCACACAGCCCAGGTCCTTCTGATGAGTCTGTACGTTCCCTGGCACCACACAGCCCAGGTCCTTCTGATGAGTCTCTACGTGCCCTGATACCACACAGCCCAGGTCCTTCTGATGAGTCTCTCACGCGCCCTGGCACCACACAGCCCGCAGGTCCTTCTGATGAGTCTCTACGTGCCCTGGTACCACACAGCCCAGGTCCTTCTGATGAGTCTGCACGTGCCCTGGGCACCACAGCCCAGGTCCTTCTGATGAGTCTCTACATGCCCTGGTACCACACAGCCCAG
Source organism: Oncorhynchus nerka (assembly GCF_034236695.1). Lineage (NCBI taxonomy): Eukaryota > Metazoa > Chordata > Actinopteri > Salmoniformes > Salmonidae > Oncorhynchus > Oncorhynchus nerka. The sequence goes on along the minus strand of NW_027033701.1, from coordinate 5,769 downwards.
GTCCTTCTGATGAGTCTCTACATGCCCTGGCACCACACAGCCCAGGTCCTTCTGATGAGTCTCTACATGCCCTGGTGCTCACAGCCCAGGTCCTTCTGATGAGTCTCACGATGCCTGGCACCCACAGCCCAGGTCCTTCTGATGAGTCTCACAGTGCTCCTGGTACCACACAGCCCAAGTCCTTCTGATGAGTCTCTACATGCCCTGGCACCACACAGCCCAGGTCCTTCTGATGAGTCTCTACATGCCCTGGCACCACACAGCCCAGGTCCTTCTGATGAGTCTCTACATGCCCTGGTACCACACAGCCCAGGTCCTTCTGATGAGTCTCTACATGCCCTGGCACCACACAGGCCAGGTCCTTCTGATGAGTCTCTACGTGCCCTGGTACCACACAGCCCAGTAGTCCTTCTGATGAGTCTCACGTGCCCTGGCACCACACAGCCCAGGTCCTTCTGATGAGTCTCATGCCCTGGCACCACACAGCCCATGTCCTTCTGATGAGTCCCACGCTGCCCCTGGTACCACCACAGCCCAGGTCCTTCTGATGAGTCTGTACTTGCCCTGGCACCACACAGCCCAGGTCCTTCTGATGAGTCTCTACATGCCCTGGTACCACACAGCCCAGGTCCTTCTGATGAGTCTCTACGTGCCCTGGCACCACACAGCCCAGGTCCTTCTGATGAGTCTCTACGTGCCCTGGTACCACACAGCCCAGGTCCTTCTGATGAGTCTCTACGTGCCCTGGTACCACACAGCCCAGGTCCTTCTGATGAGTCTCTACATGCCCTGGCACCACACAGCCCAGGTCCTTCTGATGAGTCTCTACGTGCCCTGGCACCACACAGCCCAGGTCCTTCTGATGAGTCTCTACATGCCCTGGTACCACACAGCCCAGGTCCTTCTGATGAGTCTCTACATGCCCTGGTACCACACAGCCCAAGTCCTTCTGATGAGTCTCTACGTGCCCTGGCACCACACAGCCCAGGTCCTTCTGATGAGTCTCTACATGTCCTGGCACCACACAGCCCAGGTCCTTCTGATGAGTCTCTACATGCCCTGGCACCACACAGCCCAGGTCCTTCTGATGAGTCTCTACGTGCCCTGGCACTACACAGCCCAGGTCATTCTGATGAGTCTCTACGTGCCCTGGCACCACACAGCCCAGGTCCTTCTGATGAGTCTCTACGTGCCCTGGCACCACACAGCCCATGTCCTTCTGATGAGTCTCTACGTGCCCTGGTACCACACAGCCCAGGTCCTTCTGATGAGTCTCTACGTGCCCTGGCACCACACATCCCAGGTCCTTCTGATGAGGTCTCTTCGTGCCTGGCACTACACAGCCAAGGTCATTCTGATGAGTCTCTACGTGCCCTGGTACCACACAGCCCAGGTCCTTCTGATGGTCTCTACGTGCCCTGGCACCACACATCCCAGGTCCTTCCTGATGAGTCTCTACGTGCCCTGATACCACACAGCCCAGGTCCTTCTGATGAGTCTGTACGTGCCCTGGCACCACACGCCCAGGTCCTTCTGATGAGTCTCTACATGCCCTGGTACCACACAGCCCAGGTCCTTCTGATGAGTCTCTACATGCCCTGGCACCACACAGCCCAGGTCCTTCTGATGAGTCTCTACGTGCCCTGGTACCACTACAGCCCAGGTCCCTTCTGATGAGTCTCTACATGCCCTGGCACCACAGCCTAGGTCCTTCTGATGAGTCTCACGGCCCTGGCACCACAGCCCAGGTCCTTCTGATGAGTCTCTACACCCTGGTACCACACAGCCCAGGTCCTCTGGACTCTACATGCCCTGGTACCACACAGCCCAGGTCCTTCTGATGAGTCTCACTGCCTGCCACACAGCCCAGGTCCTTCTGATGAGTCTCTACATGCCCTGGTACCACAGCCCAGGTCCTTCTGATGAGTCTCTACATGCCCTGGTACCACCAGCCCAGGTCCTTCTGATGAGTCTCTACATGCCCTGGCACCACACAGCCCAGGTCCTTCTGATGAGTCTCTCACGTGCCCTGGTACCACACAGCCCAGGTCCTTCTGATGAGTCTCTACGTGCCCTGGCACCACACAGCCCAGGTCCTTCTGATGAGTCTCTACGTGCCCTGGCACCACACAGCCCATGTCCTTCTGATGAGTCTCTACGTGCCCTGGCACCACACAGCCCAGGTCCTTCTGATGAGTCTCTACGTGCCCTGGCACCACACAGCCCAGGTCCTTCTGATGAGTCTCTACATGCCCTGGTACCACACAGCCCAGGTCCTTCTGATGAGTCTCTACGTGCCCTGGTACCACACAGCCCAGGTCCTTCTGATGAGTCTCTACGTGCCCTGGCACCACACAGCCCAGGTCCTTCTGATGAGTCTCCTACATGCCCTGGTACCACACAGCCCAGGTCCTTCTGATGAGTCTCTACGTGCCCTGGCACCACACAGCCCAGGTCCTTCTGATGAGTCTCTACGTGCCCTGGCACCACACAGCCCAGGTCCTTCTGATGAGTCTCTACATGCCCTGGCACCACACAGCCCAGGTCCTTCTGATGAGTCTCTACGTGCTCCTGGCACCACACAGCCCAGGTCCTTCTGATGAGTCTCTACGTGCCCTGGCACCACACAGCCCAGGTCCTTCTGATGAGTCTCTACGTGCCCTGGCACCACAGCCCAGGTCCTTCTGATGAGTCTCTACGTGCCCTGGCACCACACAGCCCAGGTCCTTCTGATGAGTCTCTACGTGCCCTGGCACCACACAGCCCAGGTCCTTCTGATGAGTCTCTACGTGCCCTGGTACCACACAGCCCAGGTCCTTCTGATGAGTCTCTACGTGCCCTGGTACTGCTGCAGCCCAGGTCCTTCTGATGAGTCTCTTACATGCCCTGGCACCACACAGCCCAGGTCCTTCGGATGAGTCTCTACATGCCCTGGTACCACAGCCCAGGTCCTTCTGATGAGTCTCTACATGCCCTGGCACCACAGCCCAGGTCCTTCTGATGAGTCTCTACATGCCCTGGTACCACAGCCCAAGTCCTTCTGATGAGTCTCACATGCCCTGGCACCACAGCCCAGGTCCTTCTGATGAGTCTCTACATGCCCTGGTACCACACAGCCCAGGTCCTTCTGATGAGTCTCTCGTGCCTGGCACCCTGCAGCCCAGGTCCTTCTGGGCCGGTGTACTCCCCGTTGCCCTGGCACCACACAGCCCATGTCCTTCTGATGAGTCTCCTGCGTGCCCTGGCCACACAGCCCAGGTCCTTCTGATGAGTCTCTACGTGCCCTGGCACCACACAGCCCAGGTCCCTTGAGGTCTCTACATGCCCTGGCTTGAGTCTTCTGATGAGTCTCTACATGCCTGGTACCACACAGCCCAGGTCATTCTGATGAGTCTACATGCCCTGGCACCACAGCCCAGGTCCTTCTGATGAGTCTCTCTGTGCCTAATTTTGACCCAGGTCTTCCTGATGAGTCTCTACGTGCCCTGGTACCACACAGCCCAGGTCCTTCTGATGAGTCTCTCTACATGCCCTGGCACCACACAGCCCAGGTCCTTCCTGATGAGTCCTCTACATTGCCCTGGCACCACACAGTGAGTCCTTCTGATGAGGTCTCCTACATGCCCTGGTACCACATGGGTCCTTCTGATGAGGTCTCTACATGCCCTGGTGCCACACAGCCCAAGTCCGCTACAGTGAATCTCACATTTCAACACCACTGACCAGTCCTTCTGATGAGTCTCTACATGTCCTGGTACCACACAGCCCAGGTCCTTCTGATGAGTCTCTACATGCCCTGGTACCACAGCCCAGGTCCTTCTGATGAGTCTCTACGTGCCCTGGCACTACACAGCCCAGGTCATTCTGATGAGTCTCTACGTGCCCTGGCACCACACAGCCCAGGTCCTTCTGATGAGTCTCTACGTGCCCTGGCACTACACAGCCCAGGTCATTCTGATGAGTCTCTACGTGCCCTGGCACCACACAGCCCAAGTCCTTCTGATGGGTCTCTACGTGCCCTGGCACCACACAGCCCATGTCCTTCTGATGAGTCTCTACGTGCCCTGGTACCACACAGCCCAGGTCCTTCTGATGAGTCTCTACGTGCCCTGGCACCACACATCCCAGGTCCTTCTGATGAGTCTCTCGTGCCTGGCACTCACAGCCAAGGTCATTCTGATGAGTCTCTACATGCCCTGATGCCACACAGCCCAGGTCCTTCTGATGAGTCTGTACGTTCCCTGGCACCACACAGCCCAGGTCCTTCTGATGAGTCTCTACGTGCCCTGATACCACACAGCCCAGGTCCTTCTGATGAGTCTGTACGTGCCCTGGCACCACACAGCCCAGGTCCTTCTGATGAGTCTCTACATGCCCTGGTACCACACAGCCCAGGTCCTTCTGATGAGTCTCTACATGCCCTGGCACCACACAGCCCAGGTCCTTCTGATGAGTCTCTACGTGCCCTGGTACCACCCAGCCAGGTCATTCTGAGTGAGTCTCTACATGCCCTGGTACCACCTGGCCCAGGTCCTTCTGATGAGTCTCTACATGCCCTGGCACCACACAGCCCAGGTCCTTCTGATGAGTCTCTACATGCCCTGGTACCACAGCCCAAGTCCTTCTGATGAGTCTCTACATGCCCTGGCACCACACAGCCCAGGTCCTTCTGATGAGTCTCTACATGCCCTGGTACCACACAGCCCAGGTCCTTCTGATGAGTCTCTACATGCCCTGGTACCACACAGCCCAAGTCCTTCTGATGAGTCTCTACATGCCCTGGCACCACACAGCCCAGGTCCTTCTGATGAGTCTCTACGTGCCCTGGCACCACACAGCCCAGGTCCTTCTGATGAGTCTCTACGTGCCCTGGCACTACACAGCCCAGGTCCTTCTGATGAGTCTCTACATGCCCTGGCACCACACAGCCCATGTCCTTCTGATGAGTCTCTACGTGCCCTGGTACCACACAGCCCAGGTCCTTCTGATGAGTCTGTACTTGCCCTGGCACCACACAGCCCAGGTCCTTCTGATGAGTCTCTACATGCCCTGGTACCACACAGCCCAGGTCCTTCTGATGAGTCTCTACGTGCCCTGGCACCACACAGCCCAGGTCCTTCTGATGAGTCTCTACGTGCCCTGGTACCACACAGCCAGGTCAGCTGTGAAGTGAGTCTCTACGTGCCCTGGTACCTTGTAGGTCCTTTGATGAGTCTCTACATGCCCTGGCACCACACACAGCCCAGGTCCTTCTGATGAGTCTCTACGTGCCCTGGCACCACACAGCCCAGGTCCTTCTGATGAGTCTCTACATGCCCTGGTACCACACAGCCCAGGTCCTTCTGATGAGTCTCTACATGCCCTGGTACCACACAGCCCAAGTCCTTCTGATGAGTCTCTACGTGCCCTGGCACCACACAGCCCAGGTCCTTCTGATGAGTCTCTACATGTCCTGGCACCACACAGCCCAGGTCCTTCTGATGAGTCTCTACATGCCCTGGCACCACACAGCCCAGGTCTCTCTCAGATGAGTCTCTCATGTGCCCTGGCACTACACAGCCAGGTCATTCTTGATGAGTCTCTACATGCCTGGCACCACACAGCCCATGTCCTTCTGATGAGTCTCTACGTGCCCTGGTACCACACAGGCCAGGTCCTTCTGATGAGTCTGTACGTGCCCCGGCACCACACAGCCCAGGTCCTTCTGATGAGTCTCTACATGCCCTGGTACCACACAGCCCAGGTCCTTCTGATGAGTCTCTACATGCC
>NW_027033700.1:0-6674 GCF_034236695.1 Oncorhynchus nerka | reverse complement strand
ATAGGGAACAGGGAACCATAGGGAACAGGAGAACAATAGGGAACAGGGAACTATAGGGAACAGGGAACAATAGGGAACAGGGAACTATCAGGGAACAGGGAACTATAGGGAACAGGGAACAATAGGGAACAGGGAACAATAGGGAACAGGGAACAATAGGGAACAGGGAACTATAGGGAACAGGGAACTATAGGGAACAGGGAACAATAGAGAACAGGGAACAATAGGGAACAGGGAACTATAGGGAACAGGGAACTATAGGGAACAGGGACTATAGGGAACAGGGATACAGGGAACAGGGAACTATAGGGAACAGGGAACTATAGGAACAGGGAACAATAGGGAACAGGGAACTATAGGGAACAGGGAACAATAGGGAACAGAGGAACAACAGGGAACAGGAAACAGGAACATAGGGAACATAGGAACAGGAACTATAGGGAACAGGGAACTATAGGGAACAGGGAACTATAGGGAACAGGGAACTATAGGGAACAGGGAACTATAGGGAACAGGGAACTATAGGGAACAGGGAACAATAGGGAACAGGGAACAGGGAACAGGTAACAGGGAACTATAGGGAACAGGGAACTATAGGGAACAGGGAACTATAGGGAACAGGGAACAATATAGGGAACAGGGAACTATAGGGAACAGGGAACTATAGGGAACAGGGAACAGGGAACTATAGGGAACAGGGAACTATAGGGAACAGGGAACAATAGGGAACAGGGAACTATAAGGAACAGGGAACAATAGGGAACAGGGAACTATAGGGAACAGGGAACTATAGGGAACTAGGAACAATAGGGAACAGGGAACTATAGGGAACAGGGACTATAGGGAACAGGGAACTATAGGGAACAGGGAACAATAGGGAACAGGGAACTATAGGGAACAGGGAACAATAGGGAACAGGGAACAATAGGGAAAATGGAACAATAGGGAACAGGGAACTATAGGGAACAGGGAACTATAGGGAACGAAACAATAGGGGGAACTATAGGGAACAGGGGAACAATAGAGAACAGGGAACAGGGAACAATAGGGAACAGGGAACTATAGGGAACAGGGAACTAACAGGGAACAGGGAACTATAGGGAACAGGGAACAATAGGGAACAGGAACTATGAGGAACAGGAGACTATAGGGAACAGGAGGGGAACTATAGGGAACAGGGAACTATAGGGAACAGAACTATAGGGAACAGGGAACAATAGGAACAGGGAACTATAGGGAACAGAACTATAGGAACATGGAACTATAGGGAACAGGGAACTAGGAACAGGGAACAATAGGGAACAGGGAACTATAGGGAACAGGGAACTATAGGAACAGGTAACAGGGAACTATAGAGAACAGGAAACAATAGGGAAAAGGAACTATAGGAAACAGGGAACTATAGGGAACAGGGAACTATAGGAACAGGAACAATAGAACTATAGGAACAGGGAACAACTAGGAACAGGGAACTATAGGGAACAGGGAACAATAGGGAACAGGGAACAATAGGGAAACAGGGAACTATAGGGAACAGGGAACTATAGGGAACAGGGAACTATAGGAACAGGGAACAATATAGGGAACAGGGAACTATAGGGACAGGGAACAATAGAGAACAGGGAACTATAAGGAACAGGGAACTATAGGGAACAGGAACAATAGGGAACAGGGAACTATAGGGAACAGGGAACTATAGGGAACAGGAACTATAGGGAACCAGGAACAATAGGGAACAGGGAACTATAGGAACAGGGAACTATAGGGAACAGGGAACTATAGGAACAGGGAACAATAGGGAACAGGGAACTATAGGGAACAGGAACAATAGGGAACAGACTATAGGGAACAGGAAACTATAGGGAACAGGAACTATAGGGAACAGGGAACAATAGGGAACAGGGAACTATAGGGAACCAGGGAACAATAGGGAACAGGAACAATAGGGTAACAGGGGACTATAGGGAACAGGGAACTATAGGGAACAGGAACTATAGGGAACAGGAAACTATAGGGAACAGGGAACAATAGGGAACTATAGGAACAGGGAACAATAGGTAACAGGGAACTATAGGGAACAGGAACTATAGGGAACAGGAACTATAGGGAACAGGGAACTATAGGGAACAGGAACAGGAACCATAGGGAACAGGGAACTATAGGGAACAGGAACAACAGGAACAGGAACAATAGAACTATAAACAGGGAAAAGGGGAACAAACTAGGGAACAGGAACAATAGGGAACAGGAACTATATAGGAACAGGAACAGCTATAGGAACAGGGAAAATGGAACAGGACTATGGAACAGGAACTATAGGGAACAGGAAACTATAGGGAAACAGGGAAAACAATAGGGCAACAGGGAACTATAGGGAACAGGAACAATAGAGAACAGGGAACAATAGGAACAGGAACAATAGGGAACAGGGAACTATAGGAACAGGAACCATAGGGAACAGGGAACTATAGGGAACAGGGAACAATAGGGAACAGGGAACTATAGGAACAGGGAACAATAGGGAACAGGAACTATAGGGAACAGGAACTATAGGGAACAGGAAACTATAGGGAACAGGGAACAATAGGGAACAGGGAACTATAGGGAACAGGGAACTATAGGAACAGGGAACAATAGGGAACAGGAACTATGAACAGAGGAACAATAGGGAACAGGGAACTATAGGGAACAGGGAACTATAGGGAACAGGGAACTATAGGGAACAGGGAACTATAGGGAACAGGGAACTATAGGGAACAGGGAACAATAGAGAACAGGGAACAACAGGGAACAGGAACAATAGGGAACAGGGAACTATAGGGAACAGGAACTATAGGGAACAGGGAACAATAGGGAACAGGGGACAATAAACAGGGAACAATAGGGAACTAGGGAACAGGGAACTATAGGGAACAGGGAACTATAGGGAACAGGGAACAATAGGGAACAGGGAACTATGAGAACCAGGGAACAATAGGGAACAGGGAACTATAGGGAACAAGACTACAGGAACATGGGAACTATATAGGGAACAAAGACAATAGAGAACAGGGAACAATAGGGAAAATGGAACTATAGAAGACAGGGAACTATAGGGAACAGGGAACTATAGGGAACAGGAACTATAGGGAACAGGGAACTATAGGGAACAGGGAACTATAGGGAACAGGGAACAATAGGGAACAGGGAACTATAGGGAACAGGGAACTATAGGGAACAGGGAACTATAGGGAACAGGGAACTATAGGGAACAGGGAACTATAGGGAACAGGGAACTATAGGGAACAGGGAACAATAGGGAACAGGGAACTATAGGGAACAGGGAACAATAGGGAACAGGGAACAATAGGGAACAGGGAACAATAGGGAACAGGGAACTATAGGGAACAGGGAACTATAGGGAACAGGGAACTATAGGGAACAGGGAACAATAGGGAACAGGGAACTATAGGGAACAGGGAACTATAGGGAACAGGGAACTATAGGGAACAGGGAACAATAGGGAACAGGGAACTATAGGGAACAGGGAACAATAGGGAACAGGGAACTATAGGGAACAGGGAACTATAGGGAACAGGGAACTATAGGGAACAGGGAACAATAGAGAACAGGGAACAATAGGGAAAATGGAACTATGGGGAACAGGGAACTATAGGGAACAGGGAACTATAGGGAACAGGGAACTATAGGGAACAGGGAACTATAGGGAACAGGGAACAATAGAGAACAGGGAACATTAGGGAACAGGGAACAATAGGGAACAGGGAACTATAGGGAACAGGGAACTATAGGGAACAGGGAACAATAGAGAACAGGGAACAATAGGGAAAATGGAACTATGGGGAACAGGGAACTATAGGGAACAGGGAACTATAGGGAACAGGGAACTATAGGGAACAGGGAACTATAGGGAACAGGGAACAATAGAGAACAGGGAACATTAGGGAACAGGGAACAATAGGGAACAGGGAACTATAGGGAATAGGGTGCAATTTGGGACTCATACAGAGTTTGTCTCAGTGTACAGACCAGTTGACATATTGTTAGGAGATAGTGTTGCACAGTAACAGTTGTTGGGGACAGTTGGACTAGCTAACTTCTGACCCAGCGATGTTGAGCTTTAAAACAGCTGTTGAATGATGTTGCATGAAATGGGTTTTTAGCCACAGCAATAACCATTTTCCCTCTCCAGTTCACTTGATGGAGTCTCTGGTGACTATCTCAGGTACTGAGGCAGTCAGGGTAGCAGGGTGTCCTGGCTAAATTCCCAATCTGGCCCTCATACCATCATGGCCACCCAATCATTCCAAACTTTCAATTGTCTCATTCATCCCCTCTTCCCCAGGTCATTACTGTAAAAGGAGAACATGTTCTCCGATCAACTAACCTGGTAAAATAAGTATTTTTGTTTTTAAATAGCAGGGTAGCACTGCCAGCTCAATAGGACTTCATCCCTGCAGAATAAGCAAAGAATAAAAAACACATCTGCATCCCATATGGAACCCTATTCCCTATTTAGTACACTACTTTTGACCAGGGAACCCATAGAGAATAGGGTCCCATTTGGGACACTCCTTAGTGCCATGTCAGGGTAAATGTTGCCATTGGCATCTATATAAATAAGCTCGTTTTCTTTGGTGGAGCTGAACTGAATACATAGTGTGAATTAAAGAGGTGTTGGAATGACTACCGGGTGGTCTATAGTTAGTGTTATCTGTGACCTTTACATGAAGTGTACTGTATGTTTGTTAATGTATCAAAGATCTATTCATTAACTTAGCCTCCCCGGTTCAAGCCCCGGGCACCAGGCCCCATGCATCCCTTTTGTAACACTCAATTGCAGACAACACGGCACTCATGCAAAAACAACAGATAACGGGTTACCGGGCGGACTCTCGACGAGGGCTTGAACTAATAGGATTTATAGAATTGGTAAACGTGGGAAAGCAGGGTCTATTTTCATATGTAAATGTTACAGGCTTGCAGTACAAGCGTCCAGGCTTACAGTACAAGGCACAGGCTTGCAGTACAAGGCCCAGGCTTGACAGTACAAGGCCCAGGCTTGCAGTACAAGGCCCAGGTTACATCATACTTGCAGTACAAGCAGGCTTGCAGTACAAGGCCCAGGCTTGCAGTACAAGGCCCAGGCTTGCAGTACAAGGTCCAGGCTTGCAGTCGGCAGGCTTACAGTACAAGGCCCAGGCTTACAGTACAAGGCCCAGGCTTGCAGTACAAGGCCAGGCTTACAGTACAAGGCCCAGGCTTGCAGTACAAGGCCCAGGCTTGCAGTACAAGGCCCAGGCTTGCAGTACAAGGCCCAGGCTTGCAGTACACGGCCCAGGCTTGCAGTACAAGGCCCAGGCTTGCAGTACAAGGCCCAGGCTTGCAGCACTACAGTGCCCAGGTTTGCAGCACAAGGCCCAGGCTTGCAGTACAATATCATACTTAAAGGACAGAAAAGAAAATAGCATTTGGACGGAAAACACTTGATGTTGCTCCGGTGTTTTAGTTTGACATTCTCTTTGCCTGGCAACCCAGACTCTTTGCACTGGTGAGACGCTAAGCCACGCCACGTACGTTAATTTCTTCTCCTCAAAGAGTCTGGATCGGAGTACCCTCACAGACTCTTTTCCAAATGTGAACACGTTCGGGGCCGTTTGATTGGTCCAGAGACCGATGGGTTGGGCCAGAACCAGAACACATGGTTGGTAAAGAGGCAGTTTGAAAATGTGTAATTGGCTTTGATACTCTGATTGGTTAGAGACGATCCAATCGCTGATTAATTTGTTTTATACAACGCCCTCGTGCTCCTTGTCACCATCAACAACTTCAGTGATGGCTGTCTCAGACTAAAATATGTAGAAAACCAATGTAGTGTGAGTGGTCATGCTACACTGTCTCAGCATCACTTAGCTAATTAGGGAGCACTGAGCTGTGACCAGCGCGGGTTGGAGTAAGAGAAGGAGGGAAGGAGAGAGAAAGGGGGAGAAACAGGAGGAAGAGAAGGGGTGGAGGGAAAGGGGAGAGTGGAGGGGTAAATTCTGTTCAATAAACACTGCAACTGTCTCTCCTCCTCTCCTTCTCTCCTCTCCTCCTCTACCCGTCTCCCTCCATCAGGTCTTCCTGTGAAAAGCCAAAATGAGAGAGAGGGTTGATGAAAGGAGAGAGAGTTGATGAAAGTAGAGAGAGGGTTGTTGGACGCTACATGGAATTTTGCTCACTGTGGATTTGTGTAACCTTGCAGAGAGAGAGAGGGAGAGAGAGAGAGAGAGAGAGAGAGAGAGAGAGAGAGAGAGAGAGAGAGAGAGGGAGAGAGAGAGAGAGATAGAGAGAGAGAGAGTCGGAGTGGAGTTGCTCTGGCAGGCAGGCAGGAGGGCTGGCACTGGGCTAGTTTAGGAGGATAGCAGACTCCCTCCCTCCTGTCTGGGCATGAAAGACCTCCAGCTCATTACACGGGCCCTGGGACATGTTTGACAAGATGGAAAAACACTAAATACTGTGGGTGTCTGAAGAAAGGATCAGAATACTGTCTGGTCCGCGGGGCTCAGTTTGCCACCATAGAGTTCACAGATTTATGTGCCTCTAAGTATCAACTACTAACCCTTGTAGAAAATGTGGTGGTTTTATCCTAAATGTGGAGATAGAAGAAATCTGTCAATCAGTGCTTCTAGTTG
>NW_027033699.1:0-6668 GCF_034236695.1 Oncorhynchus nerka | reverse complement strand
GGACTCTGCTGATAACCAGGTGTAGCAGTGGTAAGATGTTGGGACTCTGCTGATAGCCAGGTGTAGCAGTGGTAAGGTGTTGGCACTCTGCTGATAGCCAGGTGTAGCAGTGGTAAGGTGTTGGGACTCTGCTGATAACCAGGTGTAGCAGTGGTAAGATGTTGGGACTCTGCTGATAACCAGGTGTAGCAGTGGTAAGATTTTGGGACTGCTGATATCCAGGTGTAGCAGTGGTAAGGTGTTGGGACTCTGCTGATAACCAGGTGTAGCAGTGGTAAGGTATTAGGACAGCTGTTCCGGACTCTGCTGATATCCAGGTGCGTGGTAAGATGTTAAGGACTCTGCTGATATCCAGGTGTAGCAGTGGTAAGATGTTGGGACTCTGCTGATAGCCAGGTGTAGCAGTGGTAAGGTGTTGGGACTCTGCTGATAGCCAGGTGTAGCAGTGGTAAGGTGTTGGGACAGCTGTTGGGACTCTGCTGATATCCAGGTGTAGCAGTGGTAAGATGTTGGGACTGCTGATATCCAGGTGTAGCAGTGGTAAGGTGTTGGGACTCTGCTGATAGCCAGGTGTAGCAGTGGTAAGGTGTTGGGACAGCTGTTCGGACTCTGCTGATATCCAGGTGTAGCAGTGGTAAGATGTTGGGACTCTGCTGATATCCAGGTGTAGCAGTGGTAAGGTGTTGGGACTCTGCTGATAACCAGGTGTAGCAGTTTTAAGATGTTGGGACTGCTGATATCCAGGTGTAGCAGTGGTAAGGTGTTGGGACTCTGCTGATAGCCAGGTGTAGCAGTGGTAAGGTGTTGGGACTCTGCTGATAACCAGGTGTAGCAGTGGTAAGGTGTTGGGACAGCTGTTCGGGCTCTGCATATATCCAGGTGTAGCAGTGGTAAGGTGTTGGGACTCTGCTGATATCCAGGTGTAGCAGTGGTAAGGTGTTGGGACTCTGCTGATATCCAGGTGTAGCAGTGGTAAGGTGTTGGGACTCTGCTGATAGTCAGGTGTAGCAGTGGTAAGGTGTTGGGACTCTGCTGATATCCAGGTGTAGCAGTGGTATGGTGTTGGGACTCTGCTGATATCCAGGTGTAGCAGTGGTAAGGTGTTGGGACTCTGCTGATATCCAGGTGTAGCAGTGGTAAGATGTTGGGACTCTGCTGATAACCAGGTGTAGCAGTGGTAAGGTGTTGGGACTCTGCTGATAGCCAGGTGTAGCAGTGGTAAGGTGTTGGGACAGCTGTTCGGACTCTGCTGATATCCAGGTGTAGCAGTGGTAAGATGTTGGGACTCTGCTGATATCCAGGTGTAGCAGTGGTAAGGTGTTGGGACTCTGCTGATAACCAGGTGTAGCAGTGGTAAGATGTCGGGACTGCTGATATCCAGGTGTAGCAGTGGTAAGGTGTTGAGCGAGCCAGTCGCATCCGCGCTCGGTCTCCTTCGGTCTGCAGGTTGTATAACTTTTTTCATTACATTTCATTATAGTACAACGGTCTGATTTGTCTAATCTTAGCAATTTCTTCTTAGCTAGCTACATAGCCGCTTGTATCAAAGATAATTGCGTAATATCGTATTTCTGTATCTGCCCAACACGTTCACCGCCTACCGTAGCACTGTAGTAACTATCACACTCAACTGAACGACTTGATTAGTGTAGTGTTAGCTAGCTACATAGTTGTCTTTGCTGTCTTCGTATCCAAGATAATTGTAGTTTAGAGTGTGGAGTCTAGAGTGATAATTGCATTATCGTATTTCGTCGTCCTCCTATCTGCCTAGCAGCCAGCCAGCTAGCATACGTTCACCGGCTACCGTAGCACTGTAGTAACTATCACACTCAACTGAACGACTTGATTAGTGTAGTATTAGCTAGCTACATAGTTGTCTTTGCTGTCTTCGTATCCAAGATAATTGTGTAGTTTAGAGTGTGTAGTCTTAGAGTGATTATCTTAATTTATCGAGGTTAGCTAGCCAGCTATTTTGTCGTCCTTAACGTAGGAGACACTCCTAGCTAGCCAACAGCCAGCCAACGTCTACTGAATAGAACTTTCGCATTCGTCGATTCCGCCTCGCTCCACAGGTAGTATCACATTTTCATTTAATTTCATTACAGTCCCAACGGTGTGATTTGTTTGATCGTAGCTAGCTACATAGCTAGCTACATAGCCGTCTTTGTTTCAAAGATAATTGTGTAGTCTAGAGCGATTTTCTAGGTTAGCTAGCCAGCTATTGTCGTTCTCCTAACGCAACGTAACGTAACCAACACTGCTAGCTAGCCAGCTAGCCCCCGAATAGCAGCATTGTAGAAACTTCACACTCAACGGAACGACTTGATTAGGGTAGTGTGAACAACGCAGTTAGACTACCTCAGCAGTACTGTATCATTTTAATCATTTTAGTCAATTAGATTCTTGCTACGTAGTTAACTGAACATTCGAGACGTGTAGTCCACTTGTCATTCCAATCTCCTCTGCATTAGCGTAGCCTCTTCTCTAGCCTGTCAACTATGTGTCTGTCTATCCCTGTTCTCTCCTCTCTGCACAGACTATACAAACGCTCCACACCGCATGGCCGCGGCCACCCTAATCTGGTGGTCCCAGCGCGCACGACCCACGTGGAGTTCCAGGTCTCCGGTAGCCTCTGGAACTGCCGATCTGCGGCCAACAAGGCAGAGTTCATCTCAGCCTATGCCTCCTCCAGTCCCTCGACTTCTTGGCACTGACGGAAACATGGATCACCACAGACAACACTGCTACTCCTACTGCTCTCTCTTCGTCTGCCCACGTGCTCGCATACCCCGAGAGCTTCTGGTCAGCGGGGTGGTGGCACCGGGATCCTCATCTCTCCCAAGTGGTCATTCTCTCTTTCTCCTTACCCATCTGTCTATCGCTCCTTTGAATTCAATGCTGTCACAGTTACCAGCCCTTTCAAGCTTAACATCCTTATCATTTATCGCCTCCAGGTTCCTCGAGAGTTCATCAATGAGCTTGATGCCTTGATAAGCTCCTTTCCTGAGGACGGCTCACCTCTCACAGTTCTGGGCGACTTTAACCTCCCCACGTCTACCTTGACTCATTCCTCTCTGCCTCCTTCTTTTCCACTCTCTCCTTTTGACCTCATCCTCTCACCTCCCCCCTACTCACAAGGCAGGCAATACGCCACCTCATCTTTACTAGATGCTGTTCTTCCACTAACCTCATTGCAACTCCCCTCCAAGTCTCCGACCACTACCTTGTATCCTTTTCCCTCTCGCCTCATCCAACACTTCCCACACTGCCCCTACTGATGGTATCGCGCCGTCCCAACCTTCGCTTCTCTCTCCCCGCTACTCTCTCCTCTTCCATCCTATCATCTCTTCCTCTGCTCAAACCTTCTCCAACCTATCTCCTGATTCTGCCTCCTCAACCCTCCTCTCCTCCCTTTCTGCATCCTTTGACTCTCTCTATGTCCCCTATCCTCCAGGCCGGCTCGGTCCTCCCTCCCGCTCCGTGGCTCGACGACTCATTGCGAGCTCACAGAACAGGGCTCCGGGCAGCCGAGCGGAAATGGAGAAAATCCGCCTCCTGCGGACCTGGCATCCTTTCACTCCCTCCTCTCTACATTTTCCTCCTCTGTCTCTGCTGCTAAAGCCACTTTCTACCACTCTAAATTCCAAGCATCTGCCTCTAACCCTATGAAGCTCTTTGCCACCTTCTCCTCTCTCTTGAATCCTCCCCCCTCCTCCCCTCTGCAGATGACGCCGTCAACCATTTTGAAAAGAAGGTCGACGACATCCGATCCTCGTTTGCTAAGTCAAACGACACCGCTGGTTCTGCTCACACTGCCCTACCCTGTGCTCTGACCTCTTTCTCCCTCTCTCTCCAGATGACATCTCGCGCCTTGTGACGGCCGGCCGCCCAACAACCTGCCCGCTTGACCCTATCCCCTCCTCTTTCTCCAGACCATCTCCGGTGACCTTCTCCCTTACCTCACCTCGCTCATCAACTCATCCCTGACCGCTGGCTACGCCCTCCCGGCTTCAAGAGAGCGAGAGTTGCACCCTTCTGAAAAACCTACACTGGATCCCTCCGATGTCAACAACTACAGACCAGTATCCCTTCTCTTTCTCCCAAAACTCTTGAACGTGCCGCCCTTGGCCAGCTCTCCGCCATCTCTCTCAGAATGACCTTTCTGATCCAAATCAGTCAGGTTTCAAGACTAGTCACTCAACTGAGACTGCTCTTCTCTGTATCACGGAGGCACTCCGCACTGCTAAAGCTAACTCTCTCCTCTGCTCTCATCCTTCTAGACCTATCGGCTGCCTTCGATACTGTGAACCATCAGATCCTCCTCTCCACCCTCTCCGAGTTGGGCATCTCCGGCGCGGCCCACGCTTGGATTGCGTCCTACCTGACAGGTCGCCCTACCAGGTGGCGGGCGAGAATCTGTCTCCTCACCACGCGCTCATCACTGGTGTCCCCCAGGCTCTGTTCAAGGCCCTCTCCTATTCTCGCTATACACCAAGTCACTTGGCTCTGTCATAACCTCACATGGTCTCTCCTATCATTGCTATGCAGACGACACACAATTAATCTTCTCCTTTCCCCCTCTGATGACCAGGTGGCGAATGGCATCTCTGCATGTCTGGCAGACATATCAGTGTGGATGACGGATCACCACCTCAAGCTGAACCTCGGCAAGACGGAGCTGCTCTTCCTCCCAGGGAAGGACTGCCCGCTCCATGATCTCGCCATCACGGTTGACAACTCCATCGTGTCCTCCTCCCAGAGCGCTAAGAACCTTGGCGTGATCCTGACAACACCCTGTCGTTCTCAACTAACATCAAGGCGGTGGCCCGTTCCTGTAGATTCATGCTCTACAACATCCGCAGAGTACGACCCTGCCTCACACAGGAAGGGCGCAGGTCCTAATCCAGGCACTCGTCATCTCCCGTCTGGATTACTGCAACTCGCTGTTGGCTGGGCTCCCTGCCTGTGCCATTAAACCCCTACAACTCATCCAGAACGCCGCAGCCCGTCTGGTGTTCAACCTTCCCAAGTTCTCTCACGTCACCCCGCTCTCCGCTCTCTCCACTGGCTTCCAGTTGAAGCTCGCATCCGCTACAAGACCATGGTGCTTGCCTACGGAGCTGTGAGGGGAACGGCACCTCAGTACCTCCAGGCTCTGATCAGGCCCTACACCCAAACAAGGGCACTGCGTTCATCCACCTCTGGCCTGCTCGCCTCCCTACCACTGAGGAAGTACAGTTCCCGCCAGCCCAGTCAAAACTGTTCGCTGCTCTGGCCCCCAATGGTGGAACAAACTCCTCACGACGCCAGGACAGCGGAGTCAATCACCACCTTCCGGAGACACCTGAAAACCCACCTCTTTAAGGAATACCTAGGATAGGATAAAGTAATCCTTCTCACCCCCCTTAAAAGACCTAGATGCACTATTGTAAAGTGGCTGTTCCACTGGATGTCATAAGGTGAAAGCACCACTTGTAAGTCGCTCTGGATAAGAGCGTCTGCTAAATGACTTAAATGTAATGTAAATGGGACAGCTGTTCGGACTCTGCTGATATCCAGGTGTAGCAGTGGTAAGATGTTGGGACTCTGCTGATATCCAGGTGTAGCAGTGGTAAGGTGTTGGGACTCTGCTGATAACCAGGTGTAGCAGTGGTAAGATGTTGGGACTGCTGATATCCAGGTGTAGCAGTGGTAAGGTGTTGGGACTCTGCTGATAGCCAGGTGTAGCAGGTGTTGGGACTCTGCTGATAGCCAGGTGTAGCAGTGGTAAGGTGTTGGGACTCTGCTGATAACCAGGTGTAGCAGTGGTAAGGTGTTGGGACAGCTGTTCGGGCTCTGCTGATATCCAGGTCTAGCAGTGGTAAGGTGTTGGGACTCTGCTGATAGCCAGGTATAGCAGTAAGGTGTTGACCTGCTGATATCCAGGTGTAGCAGTGGTAAGATGTTGGGACTTTGCTGATAACCAGGTGTGGCAGTGGTAAGGTGTTGGGACTTGCTGATATCCAGGTAGCAGTGGTAAGATGTTGGGACTCTGCTGATAACCAGGTGTAGCAGTGGTAAGGTGTTGGGACTTCATGATAGCCAGGTGTAGCAGTGGGTAAGGTGTTGGGACTCTGCTGATAACCAGGTGTAGCAGTGGTAAGGTGTTGGTCTCGCTGATAACCAGGTTGGGACTCTGCTGATATCCATGTGTAGCAGTGGTAAGGTGTTGGGACTCTGCTGATAACCAGGTGTAGCAGTGGTAAGGTGTTGGGTCTCTGCTGATAACCAGGTGTAGCAGTGGTAAGGTGTTGGGACAACTGTTCGGGCTCTGCTGATATCCAGGTGTAGCAGTGGTAAGGTGTTGGGACTCTGCTGATATCCAGGTGTAGCAGTGGTAAGGTGTTGGGACTCTGCTGATAGCCAGGTGTAGCAGTGGTAAGGTGTTGGGACTCTGCTGATAACCAGGTGTAGCAGTGGTAAGGTGTTGGGACTCTGCTGATAGCCAGGTGTAGCAGTGGTAAGGTGTTGGGACTCTGCTGATAACCAGGTGTAGCAGTGGTAAGGTGTTGGGACTCTGCTGATATCCAGGTGTAGCAGTGGTAAGGTGTTGGGACTCTGCTGATAACCAGGTGTAGCAGTGGTAAGGTGTTGGGACTCTGCTGATAACCAGGTGTAGCGGTGGTAAG
>NW_027033698.1:0-6667 GCF_034236695.1 Oncorhynchus nerka | reverse complement strand
GAGTCAGACATTATCCCAACTCCCCCTGAGACACCCTCAGAGAGTGGGGTCACTCCCAGGGTCAGTCATTATCCCAACTCCCTCTGAGACACCCTCAGAGAGTGGGGTCACTCCCAGAGTCAGACATTATCCCAACTCCCCCTGGTACACCCTCAGAGAGTGGGGTCACTCCCAGGGTCAGACATTATCCCAACTCCCCCTGGTACACCCTCAGAGAGTGGGGTCACTCCCAGGGTCAGACATTATCCCAACTCCCCCTGGTACACCCTCAGAGAGTGGGGTCACTCCCAGGGTCAGTCATTATCCCAACGCCCCCTGAGACACCATCAGAGAGTGGGGTCTTTCCCAGGGTCAGTCATTATCCCAACTCCCCCTGAGACACCCTCAGAGAGTGGGGTCACGGCCAGGGTCAGACATTATCCCAACTCCCCCTGGTACACCCTCAGAGAGTGGGGTCACTCCCAGGGTCAGTCATTATCCCAACTCCCCCTGGTACACCCTCAGAGAGTGGCGTCACTCCCAGAGTCAGACATTATCCCAACTCCCCCTGGTACACCCTCAGAGAGTGGAGTCTTTCCCAGGGTCAGTCATTATCCCAACTCCCCCTGAGACACCCTCAGAGAGTGAGGTCACTCGCAGAGTCAGACATTATCCCACCTCCCCCTGAGACACCCTCAGAGAGTGGGGGTCACTCCCAGGGTCATTCATTATCCCAACTCCCCTGGTACACCCTCAGAGAGTGGGGTCACTCCCAGAGTCAGACATTATCCCAACTCCCCTGGTACACCCTCAGAGAGTGGGGTCACTCCCAGGGTCAGTCATTATCCCAACGCCCCTGAGACACCATCAGAGAGTGGGGTCTCTCCCAGGGTCAGTCATTATCCCAACTCCCCTGAGACACCCTCAGAGAGTGGGGTCACGCCCAGGGTCAGACATTATCCCAACTCCCCTGGTACACCCTCAGAGAGTGGGGTCACTCCCAGGGTCAGTCATTATCCCAACTCCCCTGGTACACCCTCAGAGAGTGGGGTCACTCCCAGGGTCAGACATTATCCCAACTCCCTGAGTACACCCTCAGAGAGTGGGGTCTTTCCCAGGGTCAGTCATTATCCCAACTCCCCTGAGACACCCTCAGAGAGTGGGGTCACGGCCAGGGTCAGACATTATCCCAACTCCCCTGGTACACCCTCAGAGAGTGGGGTCACTCCCAGGGTCAGTCATTATCCCAACTCCCCTGGTACACCCTCAGAGAGTGGGGTCACTCCCAGAGTCAGACATTATCCCAACTCCCCTGGTACACCCTCAGAGAGTGGGGTCACTCCCAGGGTCAGACATTATCCCAACTCCCCTGAGTACACCCTCAGAGAGTGGGGTCACTCCCAGGGTCAGTCATTATCCCAACTCCCCTGAGTACACCCTCAGAGAGTGGGGTCACTCCCAGGGTCAGTCATTATCCCAACTCCCCCTGAGTACACCCTCAGAGAGTGGGGTCACTCCCAGGGTCAGACATTATCCCAACTCCCCTGGTACACCCTCAGAGAGTGGGGTCACTCCCAGGGTCAGTCATTATCCCAACGCCCCTGAGACACCATCAGAGAGTGGGGTCTTTCCCAGGGTCAGTCATTATCCCAACTCCCCTGAGACACCCTCAGAGAGTGGGGTCACCCTTAGTCAGACATTATCCCACCCCCTGGCCACCTCAGAGAGTGGGGGTCACCTAAAGGGCCGGGGTCATTATCCTGCCGCCCTGAGACACTATCAGAGAGTGGGGCCTTTCCTAGGTCAGTCATTATCCCAACTCCCCTGAGACAATTCCTCAGAGAGTGGGGTCACAATTGTGGGTCAGACATTATCCCAACTCCCCTGGTACACCCTCAGAGAGTGGGGGTCACCCCAGGGCCGACATTATCCCAACTCCCTGAGACACCCTCAGAGAGTGGGGTCACCCAGGGTCAGACATATCCCAACTCCCCTGGTACACCCTCAGAGAGTGGGGTCACTTCCCAGGTCAGACATTATCCCAACGCCCTGAGACACCACCATCAGAGAGTGGGCTCTGGGTCAGATTATCCCAATTCCTCAGAGAGTGGGGGTCACTTCCCAGGGTCAGTCATTATCCCAACTCCCCTGGTACACCCTCAGAGAGGGGTCACTTCCCAGAGTCAGACATTATCCCAACTCCCTGGTACACCAGAGAGGGGTCACTCCCAGGGTCAGTGATTATCCTAACGCCCCCTGAGGCACACCTCAGAGAGTGGGGTCTGTCCCAGAGTCAGACATTATCCCAATCCCCTGGTACACGCTCAGAGAGTGGGGTCACTACCAGGGTCAGTCATTATCCTCAGACAGAGTGGGGTCACACCCTGAGACATTATCCTAACTCTCTCTGGTACACCTCAGAGAGAGGGGGGTCACTCCAAGGTCAGACATTATCCCAACTCCCTGAGTACACCCTCAGAGAGTGGGGTCACTCCCAGGGGTCAGACATTATCCCAACTCCCAACTGGTACACCCCTCAGAGAGTGGGTCACCCCAGGGTCAGACATTATCCAACTCCCTGGTACACCCTCAGAGAGTGAGGTCACTCAGAGAGTGGGGTCACTCCCAGGGGTCAGTCATTATCCCAACTCCCCTGAGACACCTCTCAGAAAGTGGGGTCACTTCCCAGGGTCAGTCATTATCCCAACTCCCCTGGTACACCCTCAGAGAGTGGGGGTCACTCCCAGGGTCAGACATTATCCCAACTCCCCTGAGACACCCTCAGAGAGTGGGGGTCACTCCCAGGGTCAGACATTATCCCAACTCCCCTGTACACCTCAGAGAGTGGGGTCACGGCCAGGGTCAGACATTATCCCAACTCCCTGGTACACCCTCAGAGAGACACCCAGGTCAGTCATCCCAACTCCCTGGAACAGGGGTCACTCCCAGAGTCAGACATTATCCCAACTCCCTGGTAAACCCTCAGAGAGTGGGGGGTCACTCCCAGGGGTCAGACATTATCCTGGGCCCCCTGGACACCCTCAGAGGGGGGGTCACTCAGGGTCAGACATTATCCTAACGCCCTGAGACACTATTATTATCAGAGAGTGGGGCCTTTCCTAGGTCATTATCCTTAACGCCCTGAGACACTCAGAGAGTGGGGCTTTCCCAGGGTCAGTCATTATCCCAACTCCCTGAGACACCTCAGAGAGTGGGGGTCACTCCCAGAGTCAGACATTATCCCAACTCCCTGGTACACCCTCAGAGAGTGGGGTCACTCAGGGCCAGAGCCCTGGGAGAGTGGGGTCACTCCCAGGGTCAGTCATTATCCTAACGCCCCTGAGACACCATCAGAGAGTGGGGCCACGGCCAGGGTCAGACATTATCCCACTCTCCTGGTACACTTCTCAGAGAGTGGGGTCACCCAGGGTCAGTCATTATCCTAACTTCCTGGCAAAGGCCCTCAGAGAGTGGGGTCACTTCCCAGAGTCAGACATTATCCCAACTCCCTGGTACACCCTCAGAGAGTGGGGTCACTCCCAGAGTCAGACATGATCCCAACTCCCCTGGTACACCTCAGAGAGTGGGGGTCACTCCCAGGGGGTCAGTCATTATCCCACGCTCCCCTGGACACCCTCAGAGAGTGGGGTCACGGCCAGGGTAGACATTATCCCAATCCCTGGTACACCAGAGAGTGGGGTCACACCCAGGGTCAGTCATTATCCCAACTCCTGGTACACCTCAGAGGGGTTCACCCTGGAGCGTGGTTATCCCAACTCCCTGGTACACCAGAGAGGGGGTCACTCCCAGGGTCAGACATTCAACTCCCTGGTACACCTCAGAGAGTGGGGGTCACTCCCAGGGTCAGTCATTATCCTTAACGCCTTTCTGAGACACATCAGAGAGTGGGGCTCCTTCCCAGGGTCAGCGTCATTATCCCAACCCCCTGAGACAATTCCTCAGAGAGTGGGGTCACACCCAGGGTCAGTCATTATCCTGGGAACTCCCTGGTACACCTCAGAGAGTGGGGTCACTCCTCAGAGCCGTATTATCCTTAAATCTCCCTGGTACCCTCAGAGAGTGGGGTCACTTCCCTAGGCTGGGTCAGGAGCCATTATCCTAACTCCCTGGTACACTCAGAGAGTGGGTCACTCCTGTGGGTCAGACATTATCCCAACTCCCTGGTACACCTCAGAGAGTGGGGTCACCCTCAGGGGTCAGACATTATCCCAACTCCCTGAGACACCTCAGAGAGTGGGGGTCACCCCCAGGGTCAAGCCATTATCCCAACTCCCCTGAGTACACCCTCAGAGAGTGGGGTCACTCCCAGGGTCAGTCATTATCCCAACTCCCCTGGTACACCCTCAGAGAGTGGGGTCACTCCCAGGGTCAGTCATTATCCCAACTCCCCTGGTACACCCTCAGAGAGTGGGGTCACTCCCAGGGTCAGTCATTATCCCAACTCCCCTGAGTACACCCTCAGAGAGTGGGGTCACTCCCAGGGTCAGTCATTATCCCAACTCCCCTGAGTACACCCTCAGAGAGTGGGGTCATTCCCAGGGTCAGTCATTATCCCAACTCCCCTGAGTACACCCTCAGAGAGTGGGGTCACTCCCAGGGTCAGACATTATCCCAACTCCCCTGGTACACCCTCAGAGAGTGGGGTCACTCCAGGTCAGACATTATCCCAACTCCCCTGGACACCTCAGAGAGTGGGGTCACTCCCAGGGTCATATATCCCAACTCCCCTGAGACACCCTCAGAGAGTGGGGTCACTCCCAGGGTCAGACATTGGTCCCAACTCCCCTGGTACACCCTCAGAGAGTGGGGTCACTCCTGTGGGTCAGACATATCCAACTCCCCTGAGACACCCTCAGAGAGTGGGGGTCACTCCCAGGGTCAGTCATTATCCCAACTCCCCTGGACACCCTCAGAGAGTGGGGTCTTTCCCAGGTCAGACATTATCCCACTCCCCTGAGACACCTCTTAGAGTACACCATTATCCTGGGTCTCAGACATTCCTCAGAGAGTGGGGTCACTCCCAGAGTCAGACATTATCCCAACTCCCCTGAGACACCTCAGAGAGTGGGGTCACTGCAGGGTCAGACATTATCCCAACTCCCCCTGGTACACCCTCAGAGAGTGGGGTCACTCCCAGGGTCCAGACATTATCCCAACTCCCCTGGACACCCTCAGAGAGTGGGGGTCACTCCCAGGGTCAGTCATTATCCCAACGCCCCTGAGACACCATCAGAGAGTGGGGGTCTCTCCCAGGGTCAGTCATTATCCCAACTCCCCCTGAGACACCCTCAGAGAGTGGGGTCACGGCCAGGGTCAGACATTATCCCAACTCCCCTGGTACACCCTCAGAGAGTGAGGTCACACCCAGGGTCAGTCCCAATCCCTGGTACACCTCAGAGAGGGTCACTCCCAGAGTCAGACATATCCCAACTCCCGGTACACCCTCAGAGAGTGGGGTCACCCTGTGGCCGTCATTATCCCAACGCCCCCTGAGACACCATCAGAGAGTGGGTCTTCCCAGGGCCGTCATTATCCCAACTCCCTGAGACACCTCACAGGAGAGTGGGGTCACGCCAGGGTAGACATTAACCCAATCTCCCTGGTACACTCCTCAGAGAGTGGGGCCGCCACCTGGCCGTCATTATCCCAATCTCCCAACTCCCCTGGTACACCCTCAGAGAGTGGGGTCACTCCCAGGGTCAGACATTATCCCAACTCCCCTGGTACACCCTCAGAGAGTGGGGTCACTCCCAGGGTCAGACATTATCCCAACTCCCCTGGTACACCCTCAGAGAGTGGGGTCACTCCCAGGGTCAGTCATTATCCCAACGCCCCTGAGTACACCATCAGAGAGTGGGGTCACTCCCAGGGTCAGTCATTATCCCAACTCCCCTGAGACACCCTCAGAGAGTGGGGTCACTCCCAGGGTCAGTCATTATCCCAACTCCCCTGGTACACCCTCAGAGAGTGGGGTCACTCCCAGGGTCAGTCATTATCCCAACTCCCCTGGTACACCCTCAGAGAGTGGGGTCACTCCCAGGGTCAGACATTATCCCAACTCCCCTGGTACACCCTCAGAGAGTGGGGTCACTCCCAGGGTCAGACATTATCCCAACTCCCCTGGTACACCCTCAGAGAGTGGGGTCACTCCCAGGGTCAGACATTATCCCAACTCCCCTGGTACACCCTCAGAGAGTGGGGTCACTCCCAGGGTCAGACATTATCCCAACTCCCCTGGTACACCCTCAGAGAGTGGGGTCACTCCCAGGGTCAGTCATTATCCCAACGCCCCTGAGACACCATCAGAGAGTGGGGTCTTTCCCAGGGTCAGTCATTATCCCAACTCCCCCTGAGACACCCTCAGAGAGTGGGGTCACGGCCAGGGTCAGACATTATCCCAACTCCCCCTGGTACACCCTCAGAGAGTGGGGTCACTCCCAGGGTCAGTCATTATCCCAACTCCCCTGGTACACCCTCAGAGAGTGGGGTCACTCCCAGAGTCAGACATTATCCCAACTCCCCCTGGTACACCCTCAGAGAGTGGGGTCACTCCCAGGGTCAGACATTATCCCAACTCCCCCTGAGACACCCTCAGAGAGTGGGGGTCACTCCCAGGGTCAGTCATTATCCCAACTCCCCTGAGACACCATCAGAGAGTGGGGTCACT
>NW_027033697.1:0-6666 GCF_034236695.1 Oncorhynchus nerka | reverse complement strand
ACGGCATGACTCTACCGTGTGTCTCTCAGCCTTTAGAGACGGCATGACTCTACCGGTGTCTCTCAGCCTTTAGGACGGCATGACTCTACCGGTGTCTCTCAGCCTTTAGGACGGCATGACTCTACCGGTGTCGCTCAGCCTTTAGGACGGCATGACTCTACCGGTGTCTCTCAGCCTTTAGACGGCATGACTCTACCGTTGTCTCTCAGCCTTTAGACGGCATGACTCTACCGGTGTCTCTCAGCCTTTAGACGGCATGACTCTACCGGTGTCTCTCAGCCTTTAGGACGGCATGACTCTACCGGTGTCGCTCAGCCTTTAGGACGGCATGACTCTACCGGTGTCTCTCAGCCTTTAGGACGGCATGACTCTACCGGTGTCTCTCAGCCTTTAGGACGGCATGACTCTACCGGTGTCTCTCAGCCTTTAGGACGGCATGACTCTACCGGTGTCGCTCAGCCTTTAGGACGGCATGACTCTACCGGTGTCGCTCAGCCTTTAGGACGGCATGACTCTACCGGTGTCGCTCAGCCTTTAGGACGGCATGACTCTACCGGTGTCTCTCAGCCTTTAGAACGGCATGACTCTACCGGTGTCTCTCAGCCTTTAGACGGCATGACTCTACCGGTGTCTCTCAGCCTTTAGACGGCATGACTCTACCGGTGTCTCTCAGCCTTTAGGACGGCATGACTCTACCGGTGTCTCTCAGCCTTTAGGACGGCATGACTCTACCGGTGTCTCTCAGCCTTTAGACGGCATGACTCTACCGGTGTCTCTCAGCCTTTAGACGGCATGACTCTACCGGTGTCTCTCAGCCTTTAGACGGCATGACTCTACCGGTGTCTCTCAGCCTTTAGACGGCATGACTCTACCGGTGTCTCTCAGCCTTTAGGACGGCATGACTCTACCGGTGTCTCTCAGCCTTTAGGACGGCATG
Organism: Oncorhynchus nerka; assembly: GCF_034236695.1. Classification (NCBI taxonomy): domain Eukaryota; kingdom Metazoa; phylum Chordata; class Actinopteri; order Salmoniformes; family Salmonidae; genus Oncorhynchus; species Oncorhynchus nerka. The sequence continues at coordinate 5,729 of NW_027033697.1, read as the reverse complement.
ACTCTACTCGGTGTCTCTCAGCCTTTAGACGGCATGACTCTACCGGTGTCTCTCAGCCTTTAGACGGCATGACTCTACCGGTGTCTCTCAGCCTTTAGACGGCATGACTCTACCGGTGTCGCTCAGCCTTTAGACGGCATGACTCTACCGGTGTCGCTCAGCCTTTAGGACGGCATGACTCTACCGGTGTCTCTCAGCCTTTAGGACGGCATGACTCTACCGGTGTCTCTCAGCCTTTAGGACGGCGTGGGCAGAAAAGAGCCAATGAGCAGGACACAGCAAATGGTTTTAAAATGGAAAATGACTTAATAGAAACTGGTTTCCTAAACCTTTGGTTTTCTAAGACGTTCACCAACCTTCCTCTCTGCAGCAGTTCCCAGTGGGCCGGTCCGGTGGTCATGTTGAAGGCTCCAGGGTAGACCAATAGTTGGCATCCTGAACACAGATAACAACAACATCCTCACTGTTCATTCATTACAACTTCAATACATTCCCTACTTCATATTAGTTTTATATACATGCCCCTTTGGGATCCTTTCTGCCCCTCTACCTACAATGGTTACCAGGTTGGTAAGACACCATGTTACCCTCACCTTTCTTAGAGTAGAGTTGGGCCAGCTCTGCAAACCTTATGTCATAGCAGATCCCTACACCCACCCTACAGTATGCTAGAGGAGACATGACAGAGAAGGGATAGTTAGAGTTAACCCAATACACAGTAACACGGGGTTAGAGTTAACCCAATACACAGTAACACGGGGTTAGAGTTAACCCAATACACAGTAACACGGGGTTAGAGTTAACCCAATACACAGTAACACGGGGTTAGAGTTAACCCAATACACAGTAACACAGGGTTAGAGTTAACCCAATACACAGTAACACAGGGTTAGAGTTAACCCAATACACAGTAACACGGGGTTAGAGTTAACCCAATACACAGTAACACAGGGTTAGAGTTAACCCAATACACAGTAACACAGGGTTAGAGTTAACCCAATACACAGTAACACAGGGTTAGAGTTAACCCAATACACAGTAACACAGGGTTAGAGTTAACCCAATACACAGTAACACAGGGTTAGAGTTAACCCAATACACAGTAACACAGGGTTAGAGTTAACCCAATACACAGTAACTTACCAGACTATACCCAGCATGCTACAATGCAGGTTTGGAGGTGACACTATGTGAAAAGCGTTGCGTCCCAAGTGGCACCATATTACTGGTCAAAAGAAGTGCACAATTCGTCGGCGAGTGGGTAACCCACCTCGACCATCCATCCCATCCGTGGCCAACGTGCAATCATTGGAGAATAAACTGGATGAGCTCCGTTAGAGACTATCCTATCAATCACTGGAGAATAAACTGGATGAGCTCCGTTGGAGAGACTATCCTATCAATCACTGGAGAATAAACTGGATGAGCTCCGTTAGAGACTATCCTATCAATCACTGGAGAATAAACTGGATGAGCTCCGTTAGAGACTATCCTATCAATCACTGGAGAATAAACTGGATGAGCTCCGTTAGAGACTATCCTATCAATCACTGGAGAATAAACTGGATGAGCTCCGTTAGAGACTATCCTATCAATCACTGGAGAATAAACTGGATGAGCTCCGTTAGAGACTATCCTATCAATCACTGGAGAATAAACTGGATGAGCTCCGTTAGAGACTATCCTATCAATCACTGGAGAATAAACTGGATGAGCTCCGTTAGAGACTATCCTATCAATCACTGGAGAATAAACTGGATGAGCTCCGTTAGAGACTATCTTACCCACGGGACATTAATCTGTAATGTAATCTCTTATGTTTCACAGCTTCGTGGCTGAACGACAACATGGATCATATACAGTTGGTTTTCCGTGCATCGGCTGCATCCGTTAAGACAAGGGGTGGCATTCTGAGTCTATTTGTCAATAACAGCTGCTTGACTGAGGTGAGTACCTCGTGATAAGCTGTACACCACACTATTTACCAAAGAGAGTTTTCATCTATATTTTTCATAGCCGTCGATTTACCACCACAAACCAATGCTGGCACTAAGACCGCACTCAACGAGCTGTATAAGGCCATAAGCAAACTGCTCATCCATAGGTGGCTCTCCTAGTGGCCGTGGACTTTAATGCAGGAAAACTTTAATCCGTTTCACCTCATTTCTACCAGCATGTCACATGTGCAACCAGAGGAAAAAAAAAAAAACTCTAGACCACCTTTACTCCAAACACAGAGATGTGTACAAAGCTCTCCCTCACCCTCCATTTGTTAAATCTGCCCACAATTCTATCCTCCTGATTCCTGCGTACAAGCAAAAACAGAAGCAGGAAGTACCAGTGACTCACTCAATACGGAAGTGGTCAGATGACACAGATGCTAAGCTACAGGACTGTTTTGGTAGCACTGGAATATGTTCTGGAATTCATCAGATGACGTTGAGGAGTACACCACCTCAGTCACCGGCTTCATTAATAAGTGCATTGATGACGTCATCCCCACAGTGACCGTACGTACATATAGTACCCTATGATGAAATTTACAGACCTCTCTCATCTTTTTAAGTGGGAGAACTTGCACAATTGGTGGCTGACTAAATACTTTTTTGCCCCACTGTACATACACCAACCAGAAGCCATGGATTACAGGCAACATTCACACTGAGCTAAAGGCTGAAGCTGCCACTAATCCGGACGCTTATAAGGAATCCCATTATGCCCTCAGACGAACCATCAAACAGGCAAAGCATCAATTCAGGACTAAGATTGAATCCTACTACACCGGCTCTGATGCTCTTGGATGTGGCAGGGCTTGACAACTATTAGAGACAAAGGGAAACCCATTAACACGTCCCATTAACATCGACGGGGCTGTAGTGGAGCGGGTCGAGAGCTTCAAGTTCGTTGTTGTCCACATCACCAACAAACTAACATGGTCCAAGCACCCAAAGACATTCATGAAGAGGGAACTTTATATAGTCTTGTTAATGTTATTTGATCGTGTTACTTTTTTAAATTTAGTTTATTTAGTACATATTTTATTAACTGCATTTTTGGTTTTATTATTTTATTTAACCTTTATTTAACTGGGCAAGTCAGTTAAGAACAAATTCTTATTTACAATGACGGCCTACCCCGGCCAAACCCGGACGACGCTGGGCCAATTGTGCGCCGCCCTATGTGACTGCCAATCACGGCTGGTTGTGATACAGCCTGGAATCAAACCAGGGTCTGTAGTGACGCCTCTTGCACTGAGATGCAGTACATTAGAACGCTGCGCCACTCGGAAGCCTGAGGTTAAGGGCTTGTAAGTCAGCATTTCACTGTAAGATCTACACAGGTTGTATTCGGCGCATGTGGCACATATAATTTGATTTGACTACATAGGGAATAGGGTGCCATTTGGGACGCGAACTCAGAGACTCACGCGTGTCAAACACTGACAGGGTTGCTCCCTGGGCTCAGTGTCTCCGACTCCTGGAAACGGATCTTCCCTGGAACGTCGATGTCAAAGAGGTGGATCTTCAAGAGGAATAGTGGTAAATATGAATGTACGGAAATGAAATACAGCTAGTGTCCTGTGAAAGCATTTCTCCCCTCATAAAGTTGGAGTCATACTGTATGCATGTGTTATACATGTATATGTCCCTTGTGCCTGTTCCTACCTTCCTGTGTCTGAGCACCGTGTTCCTACCTTCCTGTGTCTGAGCACCGTGTTCCTACCTTCCTGTGTCTGAGCACCGTGTTCCTACCTTCCTGTGTCTGAGCACCGTGTTCCTACCTTCCTGTGTCTGAGCACCGTGTTCCTACCTTCCTGTGTCTGAGCACCGTGTTCCTACCGTCTTGAGCACCGTGTTCCTACCTTCCTGTGTCTGAGCACCGTGTTCCTACCTTCCTGTGTCTGAGCACCGTGTTCCTACCTTCCTGTGTCTGAGCACCGTGTTCCTACCTTCCTGTGTCTGAGCACCGTGTTCCTACCTTCCTGTGTCTGAGCACCGTGTTCCTACCTTCCTGTGTCTGAGCACCGTGTTCCTACCTTCCTGTGTTTGAGCACCAGGCTGCCATCAGGTCCAAACACTGGACAGGTGTTATACAGCTTCCTCCATCATCCTCCTCAGGGATGGAGCCTGAATACACCAATACATCACAGCCCACTGTTTAACACACAGCTCATTAACACACAGCTCATTAACACAGCTCATACACACAGCTCATATATTAACGGCTGTCCAGCCACGGGGACAGTCCCAACAGGCTGTCCAGCTACGGGGACAGTCCCAACAGGCTGTCCAGCCACGGGGACAGTCCCAACAGGCTGTCCAGCTACATGGGACAGTCCCAACAGGCTGTCCAGCCACGGGACAATCCCAACAGGCTGTCCAGCCACGGGGACAGTCCCAACAGGCTGTCCAGCCACGGGGACAGTCCCAACAGGCTGTCCAGCCACGGGGACAGTCCCAACAGGCTGTCCAGCCACGGGGACAGTCCCAACAGGCTGTCCAGCTACGTGGGACAATCCCAACAGGCTGTCCAGCTACGGGGACAGCCCCAACAGGCTGTCCAGCCACGGGACAGTCCCAACAGGCTGTCCAGCCACGGGACAGTCCCAACAGGCTGTCCAGCCACGGGGACAGTCCCAACAGGCTGTCCAGCCACGGGGACAGTCCCAACAGGCTGTCCAGCCACGGGGACAGTCTCCAACAGGCTGTCCAGCCACACGGGACAGTCCCACAGGCTGTCCAGCCATGGGACAGTCCCACAGGCTGTCCAGCTACGGGGACAGTCCCAACAGGCTGTCCAGCTACGGGGACAGTCCCACAGGCTGTCCAGCTACGGGGACAGTCCCAACAGGCTGTCCAGCTACGGGGACAGTCCCAACAGGCTGTCCAGCTACGGGACAGTCCCAACAGGCTGTCCAGCCACGGGGACAGTCCCAACAGGCTGTCCAGCTACGGGGACAGTCCCAACAGGCTGTCCAGCTACGGGGACAGTCCCAACAGGCTGTCCAGCTACGGGGACAGTCCCAACAGGCTGTCCAGCTACGGGGACAGTCCCAACAGGCTGTCCAGCTCACGGGGACAGTCCCAACAGGCTGTCCAGCCACGGGGACAGTCCCAACAGGCTGTCCAGCCACGGGACAGTCCCAACAGGCTGTCCAGCTACGGGACAGTCCCAACAGGCTGTCCAGCCACTGGGACAGTCCCAACAGGCTGTCCAGCCACGGGGACAGTCCCAACAGGCTGTCCAGCCACTGGGACAGTCCCAACAGGCTGTCCAGGCCACGGGGACAGTCCCAACAGGCTGTACAGCCACGGGGACAGTCCCAACAGGCTGTCACAGCCACGGGGACAGTCCCAACAGGCTGTCCAGCCACGGGACAGTCCCAACAGGCTGTCCAGCCACGGGGACAGTCCCAACAGGCTGTCCAGCTACGGGGACAGTCCCAATAGGCTGTCCAGCTACGGGGACAGTCCCAACAGGCTGTACAGCCACGGGGACAGTCCCAACAGGCTGCCCAGCCACGGGGACAGTCCCAACAGGCTGCCCAGCCACGGGGAGTCCCAACAGGCTGTCCAGCCACGGGGACAGTCCCAACAGGCTGTCCAGCCACGGGGACAGTCCCAACAGGCTGTCCAGCCACGGGGACAGTCCCAACAGGCTGTCCAGCTACGGGGACAGTCCCAACAGGCTGTCCAGCTACGGGACAGTCCCAACAGGCTGTCCAGCCA
>NW_027033696.1:2500-6666 GCF_034236695.1 Oncorhynchus nerka | reverse complement strand
ACTATATAGGGAATAGGGTTCTATAGGGCCCTGGTCTAAAGTAGTACACTATATAGGGAATAGGGTTCTATAGGGCCCTGGTCTAATGTAGTGCACTATATAGGGAATAGGGTTCTATAGGGCCCTGATCTAAAGTAGTGCACTACATATAGGGAATAGGGTTCTATAGGGCTCTGGTCTAAAGTAGTGCACTACATATAGGGAATAGGGTTCTATAGGGCCCTGGTCTAAAGTAGTGCACTACATTTTACATTTAAGTCATTTAGCAGACGCTCTTATCAAGAGCGACTTACAAATTGGTGCATTCACCTTATGACCTCCAGTGGAACAGTAGTGCATCTAAATCTTTTCAGGGGGGGGGGTGAGAGGGATTACTTTATCCTATCCTAGGTGTTCCTTAAAGAGGTGGGGTTTCAGGTGTCTCCGGAAGGTGGTGATTGACTCCGCTGTCCTGGCGTCGTGAGGGAGTTTGTTCCACCATTGGGGGCCAGAGCAGCGAACAGTTTTGACTGGGCTGAGCGGGAACTGTACTTCCTCAGTGGTAGGGAGGCGAGCAGGCCAGAGGTGGATGAACGCAGTGCCCTTGTTTGGGTGTAGGGCCTGATCAGAGCCTGGAGGTACTGAGGTGCCGTTCCCCTCACAGCTCCGTAGGCAAGCACCATGGTCTTGTAGCGGATGCGAGCTTCAACTGGAAGCCAGTGGAGGGAGCGGAGGAGCGGGGTGACGTGGAGAGAACTTGGGAAGGTTGAACACCAGACGGGCTGCGGCGTTCTGGATGAGTTGTAGGGGTTTAATGGCACAGGCAGGGAGCCCAGCCAACAGCGAGTTGCAGTAATCCAGACGGGAGATGACAAGTGCCTGGATTAGACCTGCGCGCTTCCTGTGAGGCAGGGTCGTACTCTGCGGATGCTGTAGAGCATGAACCTACAGGAACGGCCACCGCTGATGTTAGTTGAGAACGACAGGGTGTTGTCCAGGATCACGCCAAGGTTCTTAGCGCTCTGGGAGGAGGACACAATGGAGTTGTCAACCGTGATGGCGAGATCATGGAACGGGCAGTCCTTTCCCGGGAGGAAGAGCAGCCCGCCTGGCCGAGGTTCAGCCAGGTGGTGATCCGTCATCCACACGGATATGTCTGCCAGACATGCAGAGATGCGATTCGCCACCTGGTCATCAGAAGGGGAAAGGAGAAGATTAATTGTGTGTCGTCTCCATAGCAATGATAGAGAGACCATGAGGTTAGACAGAGCCAAGTGATCGGTGTATAGCGAGAATAGGAGAGGGCCTAGAACAGAGTTCTTGGGACACCAGTGGTGAGAGCACGTGGTGGAGACGGATTCTCGCCACGCCACCTGGTAGGAGCGACCTGTCAATGGGTAGGGACGCAATCTAAAGTGGGCAATGCGCCGAGATGCCCAACTCGGGAGAGGGTGGAGGAGGATCTGATGGTTCACAGCATCGAAGGCAGCTGATAGGTCTAGAAGGACAGAGAGCAGAGGAGAGAGAGTTAGCTTTGTGCAGGGCGAGCCTCGTGATGACACAGAGAAGAGCAGTCTCAGTTGAATGACTCATCTTGAAACCTGACTGATTTTGGATCAAGAAGGTCATTCTGAGAGAGATAGCGGGAGAGCTGGCCAATGACGTGTATCGCTCAAGAGTTTTGGAGAAAAGAAAGAAGGGATACTGGTCGAAGTTGTTGACATCGGAGGGACGAGAGTGTAGGTTTTTTCAGAAGGGGTGCAACTCGCTCTCTTGAAGACGGAAGGGACGAGCTGAATGTCAGGGATGAGTTGATGAGCGAGGTGAGGTAAGGGAGGAGGTCTGGAAATGGTCTGGAGAAGAGAGGAGGATAGGGTCAAGCTGGCAGGTTGTAGGGCGGCCGGTCACAAGACGCGAGATTTAGGCATCTGGAGAGGGGAGAAAGAGGGTCAGAGCACAGGATAGGGCAGTGTGAGCAGAACTAGCGGTGTCGTTTGACTTAGCAAACGAGGATCGGATGTCAGCCGACTCCTTTTCAAAATGGTTGGACGGTCATCTGCAGAGAGAGGGAGGAGGGGGAGGGAGGAGGATTCAGGAGGAGGAGAAGGTTGCAAAGAGCCTTAGGGTTAGAGGCAGATGCTTGGAATTTAGAGCGGTAGAAAGTGGCTTTAGCAGCAGAGAGAGAAGAGGAAAATGTAGAGAGGAGGGAGGAAGGATGTCAGTCCTAGGAGGCGAGTTTTTCCATTTCCGCCCCGGCTGCCCGGAGCTCTGTCTGTGAGCTCGGCACGAGCCGCTTCGAGCCACGGAGCGGAGGGGAGGACCCAGCTGCCTGAGGATAGGGACACAGAGAGCCAAAGATGCAGAAAGGGAGGAGAGGAGAGGTTGAGGAGGCAGAATCAGGAGATAGGTTGAGAAGGTTTGGAGCAGAGGGAAGAGATGATAGATGGGAAGAGGAGAGAGAAGGGGGAGAGAGAGCGAGGTTGGGACGGCGCGATACCATCCGAGTAGAAAGGTGGGAAGTGCTGGATGAGAGCGAGAGGGAAAAAGGATACAAGGTAGTGGTCGGAGACTTGAGGAGTTGCAACGAAGAAACAGCATCTAGTAAAGATGAGTGTCGAGCGTATTTCCTGGGCCTTGTGAGTAGGGGGAAGGTGAGAGGGTGAGGTCAAAAGAGGAGAGGAGGAGAAGGAGGCAGAGAGGAATGAGTCAAAGGTAGGCGTGGGGGGAGGTTAAAGTCGCCCAGAACTGTGAGGAGCCGTCCTCAGGAAAGGAGCTTATCAAGGCATCAAGCTCATTGATGAATTTCTCCGAGGGAACCTGAGGCGATAAATGATATGATGTTAAGCTTGAAAGGGCTGGTAACTGTGACAGCATGTGGGGAATTCAAAGGAGGCGATAGACAGATGGGTAAGGGGAGAAAGAGAGAATGACCATTTGGGAGAGATGAGATCCCGGTAGCCACTCACCCCAGCTGACCAGAAGCTCTCGGGGTGTGCGAGAACACGGGCAGACGAAGAGAGAGAGCAGTAGGAGTAGCAGTGTTGTCTGGTGGTGATCCATGTCTCCGTCAGTGCCAAAGAAGTCGAGGGACTGGAGGGAGACAGGCGGAGATGAACTCTGCCTTGTTGGCCAGATCGGCAGTTCCAGAGGCTACTGAGACCTGAACCCACGCGGGTCAGCGCGGGGACCACCAGATTAGGTGGCCGCGGCCACTGGGTGTGGAGCGGCTTATGGTCTGCAAAAAGAGAGTAAGAGAACAGGGATAGACAGACACATAGTTGACAGGCTACACAAGAGGCTACGCTAATGCAAAGGAGATTGGAATGACAAGTGGACTACACGTCACGAGTGTTCAGAGAGTTAAGCTTACGTAGCAAGAATCTTATTGACTAAAATGATTAAAATGATACAGTACTGCTGAAGTAGGCTAGCTGGCAGAGGCTGCGTTGTTGACTAAGTAGGCTAGTTGGCATTGGCTGCGTTGTTGACACTACACTAATCAAGTCGTTCCGTTGAGTGTAATAGTTTCTACTGTGCTGCTATTCGGGGCTAGCTGGCTAGCTAGCAGTGTTGATTACGTTACGCTATGCTAAAAGAACGACAATAGCTGGCTAGTTAACCTAGGAAATCGCTCTAGACTACACAGTACAACGGCTTGATAATCAAGCCGTTGTACTGTAATGAAATGAAATGAAAAATGTGATACTACCTGTGGAGCGAAGCGAAATGCGACCGGATTGTTGAGTGCAGAAGTTCTGTTCGTAGACGTTGCTAAAGCTGGCTAGCTAGCAGAGTCTCCTGTTAGCGACTACAAAACTACACACTCTAAACTACACAATTATCTGGGTACGAAGATGGCAAAGACAACTATGTAGCTAGCTAACACTTCTACACCAATCGTCGTTCAGCGAGTGCACAGTTGTGGCTGCTAATCGGTAGACAGTGACCAGCTAACGTGACTAGCTAGCTGGCTAGCTGCAGGGCAGTGTAGATCTGCTAGGATTTATCAAAATACGATAATTACGCAATTATCTATGATACAAAGACGGCTGTGTAGCTGGTTAAAGGAATCGCGAAGATTAGACAAATCAAACCGTTGTACTATAATGAAATGTAAAAATGTAATACTACTCGGACCGAGTGCAGATGCGACCGCCGCTCCAACCTTGAGCCTGAATACCTAACAC
>NW_027033695.1:0-6665 GCF_034236695.1 Oncorhynchus nerka | reverse complement strand
TATTTGTTTTGTGAAAGTTTATCGTCGACTTTTTGAATTTTAAAAAATGACGTTACGTTTTGAAACAATGTTTTTTTCGCTTATCACACAGTCTACATATAACGATATCTAGGCTTTATATGGACCGATTTAATCGAAATAAAGACCCAAATAGTGTTTATGGGACATCTAGGAGTGCCAACAAAGAAGATGGTGAAAGGTAATGAATGTTTTCTATTTTATTGTGCGGTTTGTAACGCCTCAAATGCTAATTATTTTGTTTACTGCCCCCTGTGGGTCTTTTGGGTGTTGTATGCTATCAGATAATAGCTTCTCATGCTTTACTTAAAAGCATTTAAAATCTGGACTTGTTGCCTGGATCTACAACGAGTGTAGCTTTAATTGATACCCTGCATGTATTTTAATGAACTTTTTGAGTTTTAACTAATACTATTAGCATTTAGCGTAGCGTGATTTGCATTTCCAGAGTTTAGTTGACTGGCTGCCCCAGTAGAAGCAACAGGTTAACAGATGAAAAGAAAGACAAAATAAGGACAGAAGACAAAAGGGCATCAAAGTAAAACAGTCCCCTAAAGACACAAGAGACAATAATACAAGAAACAATGCTTCTATTGCAACATTGTAGCCAACATCACCAGCGTTGCTATGGAAATTGTTTACCCACCAGACATCCAAACAGAGAAAGCTAAGAAAAGTTTAAAAGGTTTGTTGATAGGACAGAACCATGAATGCCTGTTTGCAGATCTTATCAGTTGCAAAACCAGAGCAAATGCAATATTTAATGCCAAATGAGGGAACATATGGAAAAGGGTTATTTGCAACCATTTCCCTTTCTCAAAAAAGAGAGGCATCAGCCAAGGATGTCAGATCAGCATTTTGGAAGAAGCTGACCAAAGCAACATGTATCAAACAGTAAACTTCTAAAATAATGGAACTGCATTGATACAAGCCAATGATTCAAGCCTCCAGGCTTTTGTGAAAAGGTTTGCTACTCTAAAAGCAGAAGCTGAACTCATCTCAGAAACTGGGGAAAAAGAAAAGGAGGGAGATGGAGAAAAGCAGGCCCCAACGGTCTCTGTGACCCAGCAAGAAGCCCTCAGTGTCCCTCTACCTACCTCACCTGCAGCAGACAGAGCCAAGGACATGCCTACAACACCAAGAACACCTGCTATTCAAAATTACCACAACACCCTCTCTCTAGTCAAAGCAGAGGTCATAGAACTCAGAGAGAACATGCTTCAAGAGGAGGACACTGTCCAGAAACTAAAATAAGAGATGAAACAGTTCAGGGAGGAGAGCAGAGAATCTATTGCTAAATTAGAAAGCAGAATGGACAAGCTGAGTCAGACAAATGATGACTTCAGAGACCATCTGAGCACAACAAGAAAGGAGCTAGAACAAAGAGAGAGGTACATTGACACCCTCAACCAGCAGCTAGTCATTATGTGCTCTGCATCTAGAGAACATGTCCACCAGCTTGGTACAACACAAGCAGAACCTGAGACCAGCATGGCCTCCGCTACCCAGCCTGATGACTCTGCACCACTCTACCAGTCTGCTCCAGCCCAGGTCAACCAACCAGCCGCCCAGTCTGCTCCAGCCCAGGTCAACCAACCAGCCGCCCAGTCTGCTCCAGCCCAGGTCAGCCAACCAGCCTCCCAGTCTGCTCCAGCCCAGGTCAGCCAACCAGCCTCCCAGTCTGCTGCAGCCCAGGTCAACCAACCAGCCGCCCAGTCTGCTGCAGCCCAGGTCAGCCAACCAGCCCCCCAGTCTGCTCCAGCCCAGGTCAGCCAACCAGCCGCCAAGTCTGCTCCAGCCCAGGTCAGCCAACCACCCTCCCAGTCTGCTCCAGCCCAGGTCAGCCAACCAGCCTCCCAGTCTGCTCCAGACCAGGTCAAACTACCAGCCTCCCAGTCTGCTCCAGCCCAGATCAGGATACCAGCCTCCCAGTCTGATCCACCCAGACAATCACCCACAACTGCAATCCTTATTGATTCAAATGGGAAGTTCTTAGTCCAGGAAAGATTATTCCCTAGACACCAGGTGTGTAAGTTCTGGTTTCCTACAACTGACAGCTACTCAGTCAGACCAGGATTGACACCCCTGACAACGTCATCATCCACACTGGCACAAACCACCTTCATGCCAAAGGTGAAAATGTATCTGTGGCAGTGAGAAGAGTGGCAGAACGTGCATAGGCTATGTTCCCAACAACCAATATAGTTGTGTCCACCCTCCTACCAAGAAAAGACTTCCCAGGAAAGTTGATCTAAAAAATAAATCAACAGATCACTTTGGAGTGTGCATCACTGCTCAACGTCAGAACGACTCACCACCCCCACTCTGACATGTGAACATATATACAATAATGTACATCTTGATCAGGATGCAATACTTGGCAGGGACCCACACACCCATCACCCCAGCAGTAGAGGCCCCCCGCTCCACTTTCTGAAACAACAGTACCCCCACCATCCCCAGGAGAGAAGAGCCAGACACGGCTTATTACAGCACAGCTCTATAAGACCAGGCCCAACACAGCACAGATTTACCAGACCCGCCTCAGGACAGCACGATCAGACCTGGCCAATCACAACACAGCTCTACTAGACCCGGCACATCACAACACAGCTCTACTCGACCCGGCCCATCACAACACTACTAGATCCAGCCCATCACAACACAGCTCTACTAGACCAGGCTCATCACAACACAGCACTGACCACTACTCTAGAGTCGGGCAGAACACTGTCCTTCAGAGAAGTACACCACATGATGCAGTCCACACCATGTATCATGCAGATCATCAGCCTAGAACAATCAGAGATAGGAGAGGTGTGCCAACTACAGCATCTAATATGCAGACTACTGGGCTAGACAGACCCTTTAATTCACACACACACACCACACACACACACACACACACACACACACACACACACACACACACACACAACACACAAACACACACACACACACACACACACACACACACACACACGCGCAGGGTTGCAGATTGCATTGCATTGTACTCATTTTTTGTGCAATCTTATTCCATTCTTATTAACTTGTTTACAAATATTCTGTATTTTATTGGCACGTATTATAATAATAATTGTATGTAATGGTGTGTATATATACTGTATATAGATATACAGTCGTGGCCAAAAGTTAAGAGAATGACACAACTGTTAATTTTCACAAAGTCTGCTGCCTCAGTTTGTATGATGGCAATTTGCATATACCCCAGAATGTTATGAAGATTGATCAGATGAATTGTAATGAATTGCAAAGTCCCTCTTTGCCATGCAAATTAATTTAATCCACAAAAAACATTTCCACTGCATTTCAGCCTTGCCACAAAAGGACCAGCTGAAATCCTGTCAGTGATTCTCTCATTAAGACAGGTGTGAGTGTTGACGAGGACAAGGCTGGAGATCACTCTGTCATGCTGATTGGGTTCGAATAACAGACTGGAAGCTTCAAAAGAAGGGTGGTGCATGGAATCATTGTTCTTCCTCTGTCATCCATGGTTACCTGCAAGGAAACATGTGCCGCCATCATTGCTTTGCACAAAAAGGGCTTCACAAGCAAGGATATTGCTGCCAGTAAGATTGCACCTAATCAACCATTTATCGGATCATCAAGAACTTCAAGGAGAGCAGTAAGCGCCAGGACCGTCTCCTAAAGTTGATTCAGCTGTGGGATCGGGGCACCACCAGTACAGAGCTTGCTCAGTAATGGCAGCAGGCAGGTGTGAGTCCATCTGCACCCACAGTGAGGCAAAGACTTTTGGAGGATGGCCTGGTGTCAAGAAGGGCAGCAAAGAAGCCACTTCTCTCTAGGAAAAACATCAGGGACAGACCGATATTCTGCAAAAGGTACAGGGATTGGACTGCTGAGGACTGAGGTAAAGTCATTTTCTCCGATGAATCCCCTTTCCAATTGTTTGGGGCATCTGGAAAAAAGCTTGTCCGGAGAAGACAAGGTGAGCGCTACCATCAGTCCTGTATCATGCCAACACTAAAGCATCCTGAGATCATTCATGTGTGGGGTTGCTTCTCAGCCAAGGGAGAGGGCTCACTCACAATTGTGCCAAAGAACACAGCCATGAATAAAGAATGGTACCAACACATCCTCCGAGAGCAACTTCTCCCAACCAACCAGGAACAGTTTGGTGACGAACAATGCCTTTCCAGCATGATGGAGCACCTTGCCATGAGGCAAAAGTGATAACTAATGGCTCGGGGAACAAAACATCGATATTTTGGGTCCATGGCCAGGAAACTCCCCAGACCTTAATCCCATTGAGAACTTGTGGTCAATCCTCAAGAGGCGGGTGTACAAACAAAACCCCACAAATTCTGACAAACTCTAAGCATTAATATTGCAAGAATGGGCTGCCGTCAGTCAGGATGTGGCCCAGAAGTTAATTGACAGCATGCCAGGGCGGATTGCAGAGGTCTTGAAAAAGAAGGGTCAACACTGCAAATATTGACTCTTTGCATCAACTTCATGTAATTGTCAATAAAAGCCTTTGACACTTATGAAATGCTTGTAATTATACTTCAGTATTCCATAATAACATCTGACAAAAATATCTAAAGACACTGAAGCAGCAAACTTTGTGGAAATTAATATTTGTGTCATTCTAAAGATTTTTGGCCACGACTGTATATATATATACACACACAGTTGAAGTCGGAAGTGTACATACACCTTAGCCAAATACATTTAAACTCAGTTTGACATTTAATCCTAGTAAATATTTGCAGTCTTAGGTTAGTTAGGATCACCACTTTTTTTTAAGAATGTGAAATGTCAGAATAATAGTAGAGGGAATTATTTATTATTTTATTTCTTTCATCACATTCCCAGTGGGTCAGAGGTTTACATGCACTCAATTAGTATTTGGTAGCATTCCCTTTAAATTGTGTAACTTGGGTCAAACATTTCAGGTAGCCTTCCACAAGCTTCCCACAATAAGTTGGGTGAATTTTGGCCCATTCCTCCTGACAGAGCTGTTGTTACTGAGTCAGGTTTGTAGTCCTCCTTCCTCACACACACTTTTTCAGTATTGCCCACACATTTTCTATAGGGTTGAGGTCAGGGCTTTGTGATGGCCACTCCAATATCTTGACTTTGTTGTCCTTATGCCATTTTGCCACAACTTTGAAAGTGTGCTTGGGGTCATTGTCCATCTGGAAGATCCATTTGCGACCAAGCTTTAACTTTCTGCCTGATGTCTTGAGATGTTCCTTCAAAATATCAACATAATTTTCCTTCCTCATGGGGCCATCTATTTTGTGAAGTGCACCAGTCCCTCCTGCAGCAAAGCACCCCCACAACATGATGCTGCCACCCCCGTGCTTCACGGTTGGGATGGTGTTCTTCGGCTTGCAAGCCTCCCCCTTATTCCTCCAAACACAACGATGGTCATTATGGCCAAACGGTTCTATTTTTGTTTCATCAGACCAGAGGACATTTCTCCCAAAAGTACAATCTTTGTCCCCATGTGCAGTTGCAAACCGTAGTCTGGATTTTTTATGGCGGTTTTGGAGCAGTGGCTTCTTCCTTGCTGAGCGGTCTTTCAGGTTATGTCGATATAGGACTAGTTTAACTGTGGATTGGAGTGTGACTGTTTGAGGTTGTGGACAGGTGTCTTTAACCTCTTAAGTCGACCCTCTACTTTTTTGAACATTTTGTTAAAAATCGCGCAACATTTCAGCTCCCTGCTACTCATGCCAGGAATATAGTATATGCATTTGCTTAGTCTGTGTGGATAGAAAACACTCAGACGTTTATAAAACTGGTTAAATCACTGCTGTGGCTTTACCAGAACGGCATTTACATCGAAAAGCACAGGAAAAACTGATCACTGAAAATGGGAAAATATATCCATGCGCTACTTGAACCCATTGATAAAGGTGAACCACAATTAATTGATCAGAGTTGCAGTACCTACAGCTTCCACACGGTGTCTAGAGTCTTGTCATTTCCTTCGAGTTTTTTCTTGGTCAAACATGCAGGGCACCGTATTCCCTCAGGTCTAGGACCGGATATTTCTGCTGAGTTTCTAGCCGGGATTTTTCCAGACGGACAGCTAATGATCTTTACATCACCTCCTGATGAATTTTATCGCTTATTAACGTTTACTATACCTAAAGTTGCATTACAAACGTATTTCGAAGTGTTTTGTGAAAGTTTATCAGTTTAATTTTTGAATTTTAAAAATGACGCGACGCTTTTGAAACAATGTTTTTTTCGTTTATCACACAGTCTACATATAACGATATCTAGGCTTTATATGGACCGATTTAATCGAAATAAAGACCCAAATAGTGTTTATGGGACATCTAGAGTGGCAACAAAGAAGATGGTGAAAGGTAATGAATGTTTTCTATTTTATTGTGCGGTTTGTGTAACGCCGAAATGCTAATTATTTTGTTTACGTCCCCTGTGGATCTTTTGGGGTGTTGCATGCTATCAGATAATAGCTCTCATGCTTTCGCCGAAAAGCATTTTAAAAATCTGACTTGTTGCCTGGATTCACAACGAGTGTAGCTTTAATCTCGATACTCCTGCATGTGTATTTTAATGAACTTTTGAGTTTTAACTATCACTATTAGCATTACGTAGTGCATTTGCATTTCCAGAGTTTAGTT
>NW_027033694.1:0-6662 GCF_034236695.1 Oncorhynchus nerka | reverse complement strand
CTGTCAGTTTCCCTCCTCCATCCATGCTGCTTCTTCAACTCAGCATTAGGAGTCCTGTGGACATCAACAGTCCTGAACATGGCATTATGAACAGCACCATCTTCCTAATTGAGAACTTTGACATATTGGCACAAAAGGAAGTAGTTTACAGTACAAATAGCTAGTTGACGTTACAGCTAGCTAGTTTTTTTTTATTTATTTCACCTTTATTTAACCAGGAACCAGTGGGTCTGGCGACGAATATGTAGCGAGGGCCAGCCGACTAGAGCATACAAGTCGCAGTGGTGGGTGGTATAAGGTGCTTAGTGACAAAACGGATGGCACTGTTATAAACTGCATCCAGTTTGCTGAGTAGAGTGTTGGAAGCCATTTTGTAGATGACATCGCCGAAGTCGAGGATCGGTAGGATAGTCAGTTTTACTAGAGTAAGTTTTGCGGCGTGAGTGAAGGAGGCTTTGTTGCGGAATAGAAAGCAGACTCTTGATTTGATTTTCGATTGGAGATGTTTGATATGAGTCTGGAAGGAGAGTTTGCAGTCTAGCCAGACACCTAGGTACTTATAGATGTCCACATATTCAAGGTCGGAACCATCCAGGGTGGTGATGCTAGTCGGGCATGCGGGTGCAGGCAGCGATTGGTTGGAAAGCATGCATTTGGTTTTACTCGCGTTTAAGAGCAGTTGGAGGCCACGGAAGGCGTTGCATGGCATTGAAGCCTGCTTGAGGTTAGATAGCACAGTGTCCAATGACGGGCCGAAAGTATATAGAATGGTGTCATCTGCGTAGAGGTGGATCAGGAATCGCCCGCAGCAAGAGCAACATCATTGATATATACAGAGAAAAGAGTCGGCCCAAGAATTGAACCCTACAGAACCCAGAGACTGCCAGAGGACCGGGACAGCATGCCTCTCCGATTTGCACACACTGAACTCTGTCTGCAAAGTACTGGTGAACCAGGCAAGGCAGTCATCCGAAAACCGAGGCTACTGAGTCTGCCACAAGAATATGGTGATTGACAGAGTCGAAGGCCTTGGCAAGGTCGATGAAGACGGCTGCACAGTACTGTCTTTTATCGATGGCGGTTGATGTTCCAGCTAGCTAGTTGATGTTCCAGCTAGCTAGCTGATGTTCCAGCTAGCTAGCTGATGTTCCAGCTAGCTAGCTGATGTTCCAGCAAGCTAGCTGATGTTCCAGCAAGCTAGCTGATGTTCCAGCTAGCTAGTTGATGTTCCAGCTAGCTAGTTGATGTTCCAGCTAGCTCACCCAAAGCAGGCATTTCTCCTCCTCACTGCTCTGCAGGACTAGATGATCATGATGTTGTGGCTGTAACATTTAATGGACACTAGAACTAGCTAGCTATGTCAGACATGTTCAGGAAAAGCGGCTCATAGCAAGCCAATAAAATGTATATCACTGCATTAGTTCGACATTGACATCTAAGCAATCAACACAGGGCTTCTACACAGCTTCCATTTCCTTCCTAAATCAATAAACCAACCAATCTTTACAAGAGTGGTGCCATTTTGGACAGTGCCGGTGGTGATAGGACATTGGAGAACAAAACCAAACTAATGTAAGAAATATTTTATTTTTTACGTTTTCAAAAATTGCATTACATATTTACAATTCTTTGATGTCATGAAAACGGTTATTCCTACAGTTGACAGCAGTAACCCTGTCTTGTTTCCCTTTATAATGTAAACCAGTGAGGAGAAAGAGGCAAAGTGGTATAAATCAATTTAAAAGTAGAGTCATCCCTTGTAACATTTCCACAACAGATCATCGACAGTATCATGAGTTTCATATATTACAAGAGAGGACATTGGTTCCATTGGAGGACATTGGTTCCATTGGAGGACATTGGAGGACATTGAAAGAGTTGTGATTTATGCTTTGTTTTATCAAAACGTTCAACGAATTAGAATGTGATCTCAAAAAGCAAAAAAAAAAAACCTTTATTAAGAAATGCAGACAGATGCGTAGTCAAGTTAAGTAAAAGACCGAGCGAGTGAGCTCCCCCCCTAAGGACTCGGAAGTTCCGCACTTTGTGTTTGAAGTTGAACCAGTGAAGTTGAAATCCTCCGAGATGCGGTTCACTGAAGGACCCGTCAGCGGTATCAGAATTCCTCCTCCGCGTTGCGTGCTGCAGTGAGGCCTTCAGCTGTTTGAGACGCTCCATACACTCATTGACGCTGCGCTCTCCGTGCACCTTGTTGTCACGCGTGCGCACGTTCACCGTCTCGCTGGTCTTCTCCTTCTCTCCCACAACTGGACAGAAAAGAGGATTTCATTATGATTTAATGTTTTGACTGTTTAGTGATAAAACCGTAAATTGCTTCTCTGTTACGCTTTCAAGTAGAATCCCTGAGATGACTAATACAATCAATTATGGCCTGTCATTTCCAGCTGTCTATTTAACATGTGTAGTTTTCTGATCATATTGGACCTCCCTGTTGCTCTGGTTGTCGTGGTCTATTTAACATGTGTAGTTTTCTGATCATATTGGACCTCCCTGTTGCTCTGGTTGTCGTGGTCTATTTAACATGTGTAGTTTTCTGATCATATTGGACCTCCCTGTTGCTCTGGTTGTCGTGGTCTATTTAACATGTGTAGTTTTCTGATCATATTGGACCTCCCTGTTGCTCTGGTTGTCGTGGTCTATTTAACATGTGAAAATATTTTAAATAGACACTCAACCTATAGAATGAGATTTGTAGTCAGCTTAACATTTTTTTACATGTTGTTCAAGGCTCAAACTCCCATGATTCCATCTGGCAAAACCACTCCCACCGTCACCGACCAATGTTGTAGCTCCGGCAGCCATTGTGCACTTTTCTAAACATCTTATATTTTCATATCGAATTACTTGTAAACTTCATACATTTGATTAGTTCCAATAGGCAGGCCTCCAGTGTTGTTGGATGGCTGCTTGGACAGTGTGTCAGTTATCGTTGAACAAACCATTTCAGATGCAGCAGGTTTAGCTAGCTAGCATTGCTAACGTTACATTAGCACCAAAGACAGGCTGAGAGACTATGATTCCGTAATGATTTGCCTGTAAATTTCATAATAAATCATACCCCACCACTCAGCCCATACCCTAGACCCCACCACTCAGCCCATACCCTAGACCCCACCACTCAGCCCATACCCTAGACCCCACCACTCAGCCCATACCCTAGACCCCACCACTCAGCCCATACCCTAGACCCCACCACTCAGCCCATACCCTAGACCCCACCACTCAGCCCATACCCTAGACCCCACCACTCAGCTCAAAGCACATACCCCACCACTCAGCTCCAAAGCACATACCCCACCACTCAGCTCAAAGCCCATACTCCCACCACTCAGCTCTAAAGCCCATACCCTACCACTCAGATCAAAGCCCATACCCTACCACTCAGCTCAAAGCCCATACCCTACCACTCAGCTCAAAGCCCATACCCTACCACTCAGCTCAAAGCCCATACCCTAGGACCCTACCACTCAGCTCAAAGCCCATACCCTAGACCCTACCACTCAGCTCAAAGCCCATACCCTAGACCCTACCACTCAGCTCAAAGCCCATACCCTAGACCCTACCACTCAGCTCAAGCCCATACCCTAGACCCTACCACTCAGCTCAAAGCCCATACCTAGACCCTACCACTCAGCTCAAAGCCCATACTAGCCCTACCACTCAGCCCAAAGCCCATACCTCCTACCACTCAGCCCAAAGCCCATACCCTACCACTCAGCCCAAAGCCCATACCCTACCACTCAGCCCAAAGCCCATACCCTACCACTCAGCCCAAAGCCCATACCCTACCACTCAGCTCAAAGCCCATACCCTACCACTCAGCTCAAAGCCCATACCCTACCACTCAGCTCAAAGCCCATACCCTACCACTCAGCTCCAAAGCCCATACCCTACCACTCAGCCCAAAGCCCATACCCTACCACTCAGCCCAAAGCCCATACCCTACCACTCAGCCCAAAGCCCATACCCTACCACTCAGCTCAAAGCCCATACCCTACCACTCAGCTCAAAGCCCATACCCTACCACTCAGCTCAAAGCCCATACCCTACCACTCAGCTCAAAGCCCATACCCTACCACTCAGCTCAAAGCCCATACCCTACCACTCAGCTCAAAGCCCATACCCTACCACTCAGCTCAAAGCCCATACCCTACCACTCAGCTCAAAGCCCATACCCCTACCACTCAGCTCAAAGCCCATACCCTACCACTCAGCTCAAAGCCCATACCCTACCACTCCAGCTCAAAGCCCATACCCTACCACTCAGCTCAAAGCCCATACCCTACCACTCAGCTCAAAGCCCATACCCTACCACTCAGCTCAAAGCCCATACCCTACCACTCAGCTCAAAGCCCATACCCTACCACTCAGCTCAAAGCCCATAACCTACCACTCAGCTCAAAGCCCATACCCTAGACCCCACCACCACTTACCCAGGATGAAGTTGTACTGTGCCAGCTGTGCGTTGCGTATCTTCTTGTTCAGGGTGCAGCTGGCATCACAGTCTACGTCTGTCATCAGACCTCCACGGTGGAAATCATCACGGATCTTCTGAGCATAGTCATCCAATGTGGGTCCTACAGGTACCACCATCACCTGACGAGGAGACAGCCACAGCGGCCTGGGGAGGGTATTGACATCTTATTACAGAGTTTTTAAGAGGTTAAAACTCTAACAGCTGCTTTGGATCCGGTACCAGCTCCTGAGATTTGTTTTGGGGCAACCAACAAATTATTTTCAAGTGACAATTACATTTACATTTAAGTAATTTAGCAGACGCTCTTATCCAGAGCGACTTACAATTAAATTTGAAAGCTACGGCCGTTGTCGTTTTGGAAATCAAACTCCAATCTTACTGATGCAAATGTCATAAGAATGTTTCTCCTGTAAAATTCTGCATACGGCAAAACAACAGGCCGTACTCGCCTACGCCCGAAGAATCTTCTCTTGAAAAACATTACGGCTGTTTGTCCCTCTTGAGCCACCGTAGCAACATACCCACTATCACTTCCTCAAAATAAGTTGAATTCATCTAAGATAAAGCAAGTAATCTGTCATTAATTTTGACATTCTTGCAGAGGTCTTAGTCACTTCATCAAAGAATCCCATCTGTAGTTCCCACTAGGAGTCGACTTCGGCTGCCGAACGTTGACTTACCCGCAAGAAGAAAATGTTTGCGCACGAAAATAAAATCCCTCCGAAGACCAAAACTAACAAAAAAGATCACAGGTGTGTGAATTGTTGGTTCGACTGGAACGCATACATTAACCTTAGGGGGGAAAGTATTCCTGTATGACGAAAAATGACGTTGCACTTCTGAACCGGCTGTGTTCCTATGGGAATGTGCTCATGTTTAGAGCCGCACAATCAGGTAAAAGATCTAACTTTTTTTTTTTTTTTTTACTTTGGAAAAAGTCTGACAGGAGAGAACGTATTAATATTACCAGCTACAGGAGATCAGATAGTAGTAGAGACAGTATTACCAGCTACAGTATATTAGATAGTAGTAGAGACAGTATTACCAGCTACAGTATATTAGATAGTAGTAGAGACAGTATTACCAGCTACAGTAGATTAGATAGTAGTAGAGACAGTATTACCAGCTAGATTAGATATTAGTAGAGACAGTATTACCAGCTACAGTATATTAGATAGTAGTAGAGACAGTATTAACAGCTACAGTATATTAGATAGTAGTAGAGACAGTATTAACAGCTACAGTATATTAGATAGTAGTAGAGACAGTATTACCAGCTAGATTAGATAGTAATAGAGACAGTATTACCAGCTAGATTAGATAGTAATAGAGACAGTATTACCAGCTAGATTAGATAGTAGTAGAGACAGTATTACCAGCTACATTAGATTAGATAGTAGTAGAGACAGTATTACCAGCTACAGTAGATTAGATAGTAGTAGAGACAGTATTACCAGCTAGATTAGATATTAGTAGAGACAGTATTACCAGCTACAGTAGATTAGATAGTAGTAGAGACAGTATTACCAGCTACAGTAGATTAGATAGTAGTAGAGACAGTATTACCAGCTAGATTAGATAGTAATAGAGACAGTATTACCAGCTAGATTAGATATTAGTAGAGACAGTATTACCAGCTAGATTAGATAGTAGTAGAGACAGTATTACCAGCTAGATTAGATATTAGTAGAGACAGTATTACCAGCTACAGTAGATTAGATAGTAGTAGAGACAGTATTACCAGCTAGATTAGATATTAGTAGAGACAGTATTACCAGCTAGATTAGATAGTAGTAGAGACAGTATTACCAGCTAGATTAGATATTAGTAGAGACAGTATTACCAGCTAGATTAGATAGTAATAGAGACAGTATTACCAGCTAGATTAGATATTAGTAGAGACAGTATTACCAGCTAGATTAGATAGTAGTAGAGACAGTATTACCAGCTAGATTAGATATTAGTAGAGACAGTATTACCAGCTAGATTAGATATTAGTAGAGACAGTATTAACAGCTACAGTAGATTAGATAGTAGTAGAGACAGTATTACCAGCTACAGTAGATTAGATAGTAGTAGAGACAGTATTACCAGCTACAGTAGATTAGATAGTAGTAGAGACAGTATTACCAGCTACAGTAGATTAGATATTAGTAGAGACAGT
>NW_027033693.1:0-6659 GCF_034236695.1 Oncorhynchus nerka | reverse complement strand
TGTACTTCGTTCAGTTACGTATTACTCCAGTAACAACAACTATGAAATAACTCTCCTCTTTAACAGTAACAACAGCTATGAAATAACTCTCCTCTTTAACAGTAACAACAGCTATGAAATAACTCTCCTCTTTAACAGTAACAACAGCTATGAAATAACTCTCCTCTTTAACAGTAACAACAGCTATGAAATAACTCTCCTCAGTAACAACAACTATGAAATAACTCTCCTCTTTAACAACAGCTATGAAATAACTCTCCTCTTTAACAACAGCTATGAAATAACTCTCCTCTTTAACAGTAACAACAACTATGAAATAACTCTCCTCTTTAACAGTAACAACAGCTATGAAATAACTCTCCTCAGTAACAACAACTATGAAATAACTCTCCTCAGTAACAGTAACAACAGCTATGAAATAACTCTCCTCTTTAACAGTAACAACTATGAAATAACTCTCCTCTTTAACAGTAACAACAGCTATGAAATAACTCTCCTCTTTAACAGTAACAGCTATGAAATAACTCTCCTCTTTAACAGTAACAACTATGAAATAACTCTCCTCTTTAACAGTAACAGCTATGAAATAACTCTCCTCTTTAACAGTAACAACTATGAAATAACTCTCCTCTTTAACAGTAACAACAACTATGAAATAACTCTCCTCTTTAACAGTAACAACTATGAAATAACTCTCCTCTTTAACAGTAACAACTATGAAATAACTCTCCTCTTTAACAGTAACAACTATGAAATAACTCTCCTCTTTAACAGTAACAACTATGAAATAACTCTCCTCAGTAACAACAGCTATGAAATAACTCTCCTCAGTAACAACAGCTATGAAATAACTCTCCTCTTTAACAGTAACAACAGCTATGAAATAACTCTCCTCAGTAACAACAACTATGAAATAACTCTCCTCTTTAACAGTAACAACAGCTATGAAATAACTCTCCTCAGTAACAACAGCTATGAAATAACTCTCCTCAGTAACAACAGCTATGAAATAACTCTCCTCAGTAACAGTAACAACTATGAAATAACTCTCCTCTTTAACAGTAACAACAGCTATGAAATAACTCTCCTCAGTAACAACAACTATGAAATAACTCTCCTCTTTAACAGTAACAACAGCTATGAAATAACTCTCCTCAGTAACAACAACTATGAAATAACTCTCCTCTTTAACAGTAACAACAGCTATGAAATAACTCTCCTCAGTAACAACAGCTATGAAATAACTCTCCTCTTGAACAGTAACAACAACTATGAAATAACTCTCCTCAGTAACAACAGCTATGAAATAACTCTCCTCTTGAACAGTAACAACAGCTATGAAATAACTCTCCTCTTTAACAGTAACAACAACTATGAAATAACTCTCCTCAGTAACAACAGCTATGAAATAACTCTCCTCTTTAACAGTAACAACAGCTATGAAATAACTCTCCTCTTTAACAGTAACAACAACTATGAAATAACTCTCCTCTTTAACAGTAACAACAGCTATGAAATAACTCTCCTCTTTAACAACAACTATGAAATAACTCTCCTCAGTAACAACAGCTATGAAATAACTCTCCTCTTTAACAGTAACAACAGCTATGAAATAACTCTCCTCTTTAACAGTAACAACAGCTATGAAATAACTCTCCTCTTTAACAGTAACAACAGCTATGAAATAACTCTCCTCTTTAACAGTAACAACAGCTATGAAATAACTCTCCTCAGTAACAACAACTATGAAATAACTCTCCTCTTTAACAGTAACAACAGCTATGAAATAACTCTCCTCAGTAACAACAGCTATGAAATAACTCTCCTCTTTAACAGTAACAACAGCTATGAAATAACTCTCCTCAGTAACAACAGCTGAAATAACTCTCTCAGTAACAATATGAAATAACTCTCCTCAGTAACAACAGCTATGAAATAACTCTCCTCAAGTAACAACAGCTATGAAATAACTCTCCTTCAGTAACAACAGCTATGAAATAACTCTCCTCAGTAACAACAGCTATGAAATAACTCTCCTCAGTAACAACAACTATGAAATAACTCTCCTCAGTAACAACAGCTATGAAATAACTCTCCTCTTTAACAGTAACAACAACTATGAAATAACTCTCCTCAGTAACAACAGCTATGAAATAACTCTCCTCTTTAACAGTAACAACAACTATGAAATAACTCTCCTCAGTAACAGTAACAACTATGAAATAACTCTCCTCTTTAACAGTAACAACAACTATGAAATAACTCTCCTCTTTAACAGTAACAACAACTATGAAATAACTCTCCTCTATAACAGTAACAACAGCTATGAAATAACTCTCCTCAGTAACAACAGCTATGAAATAACTCTCCTCTTTAACAGTAACAACAGCTATGAAATAACTCTCCTCAGTAACAACAGCTATGAAATAACTCTCCTCTTTAACAGTAACAACAACTATGAAATAACTCTCCTCAGTAACAACAACTATGAAATAACTCTCCTCAGTAACAACAACTATGAAATAACTCTCCTCAGTAACAACAGCTATGAAATAACTCTCCTCTTTAACAGTAACAACAGCTATGAAATAACTCTCCTCTTTAACAGTAACAACAACTATGAAATAACTCTCCTCAGTAACAACAACTATGAAATAACTCTCCTCAGTAACAACAGCTATGAAATAACTCTCCTCAGTAACAGTAACAACAGCTATGAAATAACTCTCCTCAGTAACAACAACTATGAAATAACTCTCCTCTTTAACAACAACTATGAAATAACTCTCCTCAGTAACAACAGCTATGAAATAACTCTCCTCTTTAACAGTAACAACTATGAAATAACTCTCCTCTTTAACAACAGCTATGAAATAACTCTCCTCTTTAACAACAGCTATGAAATAACTCTCCTCTTTAACAGTAACAACAGCTATGAAATAACTCTTCTCTTTAACAGTAACAACTATGAAATAACTCTCCTCTTTAACAACAACTATGAAATAACTCTCCTCAGTAACAGTAACAACAGCTATGAAATAACTCTCCTCTTTAACAGTAACAACTATGAAATAACTCTCCTCTTTAACAACAGCTATGAAATAACTCTCCTCTTTAACAACAGCTATGAAATAACTCTCCTCTATAACAGTAACAACTATGAAATAACTCTCCTCAGTAACAACACCTATGAAATAACTCTCCTCTTTAACAGTAACAACTATGAAATAACTCTCCTCTTTAACAGTAACAACTATGAAATAACTCTCCTCAGTAACAACAACTATGAAATAACTCTCCTCTTTAACAGTAACAACAACTATGAAATAACTCTCCTCAGTAACAACAGCTATGAAATAACTCTCCTCAGTAACAACAACTATGAAATAACTCTCCTCTTTAACAGTAACAACTATGAAATAACTCTCCTCAGTAACAACAACTATGAAATAACTCTCCTCAGTAACAACAGCTATGAAATAACTCTCCTCTTGAACAGTAACAACAGCTATGAAATAACTCTCCTCTTTAACAGTAACAACTATGAAATAACTCTCCTCTTTAACAGTAACAACTATGAAATAACTCTCCTCAGTAACAACAACTATGAAATAACTCTCCTCTTGAACAGTAACAACAACTATGAAATAACTCTCCTCTTTAACAGTAACAACAGCTATGAAATAACTCTCCTCTTTAACAGTAACAACAGCTATGAAATAACTCTCCTCAGTAACAGTAACAACTATGAAATAACTCTCCTCAGTAACAACAGCTATGAAATAACTCTCCTCTTTAACAGTAACAACAACTATGAAATAACTCTCCTCAGTAACAACAGCATAAATAACTTCCTCAGTAGAAATAACTCTCCTCTTGAACAGTAACAACAACTATGAAATAACTCTCCTCTTTAACAGTAACAACTATGAAATAACTCTCCTCAGTAACAACAACTATGAAATAACTCTCCTCAGTAACAACAACTATGAAATAACTCTCCTCAGTAACAACAACTATGAAATAACTCTCCTCTTTAACAGTAACAACTATGAAATAACTCTCCTCTTGAACAGTAACAACAACTATGAAATAACTCTCCTCAGTAACAACAGCTATGAAATAACTCTCCTCAGTAACAACAGCTATGAAATAACTCTCCTCTTTAACAGTAACAACTATGAAATAACTCTCCTCAGTAACAACAACTATGAAATAACTCTCCTCAGTAACAACAACTATGAAATAACTCTCCTCTTGAACAGTAACAACAACTATGAAATAACTCTCCTCAGTAACAACAGCTATGAAATAACTCTCCTCTTTAACAGTAACAACTATGAAATAACTCTCCTCAGTAACAGTAACAACAGCTATGAAATAACTCTCCTCTTTAACAGTAACAACTATGAAATAACTCTCCTCAGTAACAACAGCTATGAAATAACTCTCCTCAGTAACAACAGCTATGAAATAACTCTCCTCTTGAACAGTAACAACAACTATGAAATAACTCTCCTCAGTAACAGTAACAACAACTATGAAATAACTCTCCTCTTTAACAGTAACAACAGCTATGAAATAACTCTCCTCTTTAACAGTAACAACAGCTATGAAATAACTCTCCTCTTTAACAACAGCTATGAAATAACTCTCCTCTTTAACAGTAACAACAGCTATGAAATAACTCTCCTCTTTAACAGTAACAGCTATGAAATAACTCTCCTCTTTAACAGTAACAACTATGAAATAACTCTCCTCTTTAACAGTAACAACAGCTATGAAATAACTCTCCTCTTTAACAGTAACAACTATGAAATAACTCTCCTTAACAGTAACAACTATGAAATAACTCTCCTCTTTAACAGTAACAACAACTATGAAATAACTCTCCTCAGTAACAGTAACAACAGCTATGAAATAACTCTCCTCAGTAACAGTAACAACAACTATGAAATAACTCTCCTCAGTAACAGTAACAACAGCTATGAAATAACTCTCCTCAGTAACAACAGCTATGAAATAACTCTCCTCTTTAACAGTAACAACAGCTATGAAATAACTCTCCTCTTTAACAGTAACAACTATGAAATAACTCTCCTCAGTATAATAACAATACAACTATGAAATAACTCTCCTCTATAACAGTAACAACTATGAAATAACTCTCCTCAGTAACAACAACTATGAAATAACTCTCCTCTTTAACAGTAACAACAACTATGAAATAACTCTCCTCTATAACAGTAACAACTATGAAATAACTCTCCTCAGTAACAACAGCTATGAAATAACTCTCCTCTTTAACAGTAACAACTATGAAATAACTCTCCTCTTGAACAGTAACAACAGCTATGAAATAACTCTCCTCTTGAACAGTAACAACAGCTATGAAATAACTCTCCTCTTTAACAACAACTATGAAATAACTCTCCTCAGTAACAACAGCTATGAAATAACTCTCCTCAGTAACAACAACTATGAAATAACTCTCCTCAGTAACAACAGCTATGAAATAACTCTCCTCAGTAACAACAGCTATGAAATAACTCTCCTCTTTAACAGTAACAACAGCTATGAAATAACTCTCCTCTTTAACAGTAACAACAGCTATGAAATAACTCTCCTCAGTAACAGTAACAACAGCTATGAAATAACTCTCCTCAGTAACAACAACTATGAAATAACTCTCCTCAGTAACAACAACTATGAAATAACTCTCCTCAGTAACAACAGCTATGAAATAACTCTCCTCAGTAACAACAGCTATGAAATAACTCTCCTCAGTAACAACAACTATGAAATAACTCTCCTCAGTAACAACAGCTATGAAATAACTCTCCTCTTTAACAGTAACAACAACTATGAAATAACTCTCCTCAGTAACAACAGCTATGAAATAACTCTCCTCTTTAACAGTAACAACAGCTATGAAATAACTCTCCTCAGTAACAACAGCTATGAAATAACTCTCCTCTTTAACAGTAACAACAACTATGAAATAACTCTCCTCAGTAACAACAACTATGAAATAACTCTCCTCTTTAACAGTAACAACAACTATGAAATAACTCTCCTCTTTAACAGTAACAACAGCTATGAAATAACTCTCCTCTTTAACAACAACTATGAAATAACTCTCCTCAGTAACAACAGCTATGAAATAACTCTCCTCTTTAACAACAACTATGAAATAACTCTCCTCTTGAACAGTAACAACAGCTATGAAATAACTCTCCTCTATAACAGTAACAGCTATGAAATAACTCTCCTCAGTAACAACAGCTATGAAATAACTCTCCTCTTTAACAGTAACAACAACTATGAAATAACTCTCCTCAGTAACAACAGCTATGAAATAACTCTCCTCTTTAACAGTAACAACAGCTATGAAATAACTCTCCTCTTTAACAGTAACAACAGCTATGAAATAACTCTCCTCAGTAACAACAGCTATGAAATAACTCTCCTCAGTAACAACAGCTATGAAATAACTCTCCTCAGTAACAACAGCTATGAAATAACTCTCCTCAGTAACAACAGCTATGAAATAACTCTCCTCAGTAACAGTAACAACTATGAAATAACTCCTCTCTTTAACAGTAACAACAACTATGAAATAACTCTCCTTCAACAGTAACAACTATGAAATAACTCTC